>NW_027211095.1:0-107752 GCF_029030835.1 Brachyistius frenatus
ACCAGCTCCCAGTTTGTGTTGGAGGGGCAGAAACCCTCTCTAGCTTTAAGATTAGACTCAAAACGTTCCTTTTTGATAAAGCCTATAATTAGGGCTGGCTCAGGTAGACCTGAACCAACCCTTAGTTATGCTCTTATAGGCTGAGGCTGCTGGGGGACCTCGTTACATGCTGAGCTTCTTTTCTTTCCTCCTACTCTTTAACTGACTCATACCTCACCACCTTTTTCTCTCCCATATCTTTTTCTTATTATCTGTTGTCTCCATTCAGTTCCTTCGCTCGCATAGTTTCTCTTCTTTCTTTTGCAGATGTCCCGTCATGGAGCTGCATGTCTCTGCTCTGCGCTTGTCGTCTCCACCAACAATTCTTCTCTTCTATCTCTATGCTGTCCTTTTCTCTCTCTGCTCTCCTCTCACCCCAACCGGTCGAGGCAGATGGCCTCCCACCCCTGAGCCTGGTTCTGTCAGAGGTTTCTTCCTGTTAAGAGGGAGTTTTTCCTTCCCTCTGTTGGAGGTTTTTCTCCCTTAAAGAGGAGTTTTTTTCCCTCCTTGCTTATGTGGGAATTGTTGAATTGTTGGTTTCTCTGTATAATATTGTAAAGTCTTGCTGTAAGGACTTTAACGTGTTAAGTGCCATGAAATAACCTGTGTTGTGATTTGGCACTATAAAAATCAAATTGAATTGAATTGAATTGTAAGTCCCACCTAATATATGGCTTGGACCCTGTGTGAAACTGGAGGTCTTTTAATTTGAAAACTCACAGCATTCAGCCGTACTGCAATGTAACTTTAATCTCTCTCTCGCTCAGTGAGAGACACTTGCTTAACAGCTCTGGCCCTGCTGTTGCGGTCCAGGCAAAAATACCGTATTTATGATATTGACCCAATTCATGTGCATACCTTTTCAGCTCAGCGTGAGAGTCTCTGCTGCGTTTTGCAGGTGCAGTTTCTGTCCTCTGATCTTTGTGTCTCATTCAGGGTGAAACGCAACCTCTGCTGCACTGGCACAGTTCGGAGCAGAAACAGGTGAAGGAAGCGAGGGGAGGTTGTCCACACTGCATTCACAGTTTCGTTCTCTCGGACAGATGAAAAAATTAATACATAGAAAAGGCATTGGATTGCCAAATATACCTGATTTGAACAATATGCCACACACAGACTTACTTGGGAGAATACTCAAGTATACTTGAGAGAATACTTGAGAGAATACTCCCAAGTAGGTCTGTGTGTGGCATATTGTTCAAACCTTCTGCGATCTACTCAGAACCGGGTTGTGGGCTGCTGGTAGTTTGCGAGCTACCGGTTGGAGACCCTTGGTCTAAAGCAGGGGTGTCAAGCTAATTTTAGTTAAGGGGCCACATACTGCCCACTTTGATCTCAAGTGGGCCAGACCAGTAAAATCATAGCATAATAACGCATAACGCATACATAACGACAATATTTCTCTATGTTTAAATCATTGGTGAAGGTTTTTGATAAACCCTATTTTAAGGTCTTTCTACAATAAACTAGAAACATAAAGAGCAAAAACTCAGACATCAGCCCACTGTTTACCTGCCTGGGCTCTCCTCTGCAGATTCCCTCGCTTTGTGATGCGTTTGACGTCAAACGCGTCACAAAGCGAGCAGCGAGCGCTTCTGCCTCCGGAGCAGACATCACATTTATGCTGTTTTTGAAGCAATTACTGGATCGATTAAAAGAAATTACAAAACGTTTGTACTCATAAACCCCCATATTCTCATAGAAATGCAATTTATGTCTTCCTGTAATTTTCACACTTAGCAAAGTCATCCGGCGGGCTGAGCTGGACCCCCTGGCGGGCGGATCCGGCCCGCGGGCCATATGTTTGACACCCCTGGTCTAAAGTCTTCATTTTTGTGACTCAAGTCTCCAGATGACTAAAAGTCCCTGTAAAGTACTCTGTAAAATACCAATAATCTTTCAGGTTTCATGCATGCAACACTGTGTGAGACAGGTCTAATAAAATCCTGTGTTCGGCTGTCTGACATAAATTGTAGGCACATCCAAGTGGGCAATAAATGTCAGGTGAAAAAAATCAGGAAATTAAATGCAAGCAGAGACATTTACGTGTGTGGATCAAAAACCTCCAAGACTGCTCCTGTTACAAATGAACAGGGCGCAGCACAGTGATGCACATGGAGGAGGAGGAAGCATTCCAAGTTGCCTTGCTTGATAAACATCAGCACCTCAGTTACACTCATTTTTGTGACTGGTAATACATGCGCTTTTGCAATTTTCATGTGAATTTGAGCAGAGAGCACTCATCAAATTTGGTGTCAAACTCAAGAAAGAGGCAACGTAGACTGCTGAAATGCTTCAGAAAATTTACATTAACTAAACAATGAACCAGATGAGGTGTTTTGAATGACAAAGCTTACAGCGAAAACTGTGAGAAAACTCACACTTTTCTAACCTGTAATCACGCAATGATTACGGTACTCCCCACCACCCTTATTCACCAGAATGGGCTCCCTGTGACAGGAACTTACTGTAACACAGGTACTGATGTTGATCAAGTAACGTAACTTATTCAGGAAGGTGGTGGTTAATGGACGTGTCTCAGTGAAATATAGGGTCACTGTTTTGGACCCTTTCACCATGTTTCTCTCGCATTTGCCTACTTTCATCTGTGACATCCCAAAATCACAATGCCTTAAGGTTATAATCCACAAAGACTCCAACCGCAGTGGTTTGGTTGGTGATTTCAGTCCCATGTCTATACCTGTCATGTGATCAAACCACCATTAAGATTAAATATTCATATACATGTCTGTATAGTGCTATTGTCAGAAGCTGAGGTTGTCAGTGTTTATTTGCACTGCCAAAAGCAAAACTACATTATTCACTTCACCACTATAATTTTACAAAGAAATCATGTGCTGCAACTTTGACTTGTTTTGTTTATTGTTAGCAAACTAAAACAACTTTCAAGCCTGTAAACTTGTAGAAAAACAATGATACAATGACAGAAGTTTCAATCTCCTGAAAAACATTACACTTATTGCAGCACTGTTGTATGCTTCAAAAACACTTTAATATACTTGTCTTTGATCATTTTTCAATCAAAACAACACTGCTGACACTGTCTTAAATGTAGAGGGAGCTTTCAGCTGAGCAGTGGGGAAAAGGAAAACGGCTCTGGCTTCAAGATTATAGCAGTAATATGTCTGCTATTATATAAAAGCTGGTTTGAAATAGTCTGGTTCTTTATTATTCAAGTGTTGAAAAAAAAAAAATCAAGGGTAATAGTGAGTTTAAAACGTTTTTTTGTTGTGTGATGCCAAACTTCAAACAGCCCGGCTGATTATTATGTAGTATTCAGGATCACTGGTGAGGAATGATTACTAACTCAGTCAGCTGATTTTTTTTTCCAGTTCTGAGTGACATCAAAACCGAGCTGAATGTTGGAAAATGACTGACATGGGTGAGAAACGGTGGACAGAAGGTGGGTGGTGTTGTGTTGGTGAGGGGGGTCATTTTAGAAACATGGTCGCCTTGGAAGCATAAATAGCCTTTGATGATTTTGATAGCATTGTCTTTTTGTGGTAATTTACTGAGGGAAAGCATGTCATGTTAAATTTGTACTGGGAGCTGAAAAGGACGACGGATGATGGGCGTCCTCAACGGTATATCAGAGCATTTGAAATTTTCCAAAAAGCCTCACTCTGAAAAGAGGGAGAGAGAATTGGTATGTTTTGTCAGGTTTCACATAAAGGTTTCAGCTTCATTTAGTTTTAGTGCTGTGATCTGACAAACAGTAAAAGCCTGGTAATATGTTGGAGACACACAGGCATGTGAGAGTGGACTGAGCCCAGCAGTGGACCATGCTTTTATCATGTTTTAATGAACAGGTATTGCTCCATGATGCAGTAAAATTAAGTTAAGTTTAAGTTTCCTTTAATTTACAAAATAATATAGCAACTAAATTGTACTAAACATGAACAGGATTTGAGTAAATGAATTGGGAGTGTCAGTATGCTGGAGCTTGTCCGATGTCTTTTACTGTTGGCCACTGAGATAGGTTGGGGTTCTTTATACTGGGTTCAGGTAGCCTGGGTCTTCCTGATTATTGGTGACACTTCAGTCTTCATTGTGATTATAGTCTGGAAACCCTGTTTTGATGAAGATTTGTTCACACAACACCATGAACACCATCCTTCGAATCACATCTCTCACATTTGACATCATGTGGTTTTACCTTGCTCAAAATAATAGCATACAGCTGTAGTGCTGCTGGAGCGCACAGGAATGATGCTACAACACTTTTTTTCTCCCGTTGAGGAAATAAAATGTTCACAGTTCTCTTGATCTGGTTAAATTTACTATACAGCTTGAAGATGTATTCATCTATAAAGTGTAAGCCATGAAAAAGAGCCAATAAAAACAAATGGAATTGTCAAAGTAGTCATAATATTTAGGGTGTATTGACTGGTTCACGACGTCAACTCGAAGCCTTGTTTTGATCCGCTACCGTTTGCCCTCTTAAAGTTATTGCTTTACACTGGTATTACAAACTCGCCACAGTTTCACTCAGGTACTTCAACAAATAGCACTATACTCCTGCACAAGACAGTTCACAGTGTACATCTTGAGCAGATGGTAAAAGTGACATCTGTCAGTATAATAAAATTTTTAAGTTGAATTAACACTGGTTCTTACCAACAAAAACAGAACATGATAACGTTCATGATCGGGAAATTTACTGCAGGACATTTGTATTAGACTGCATTAATTTTAGCTTCTTGTACCTAATAAACTGGCAAATGAATATATTTTAGTACTCACAATCTTCTAGTTGAATAAGGCATTTAAACCAGCAACCATCAGGGCTAAATGACGTCGTGCATTTCCCTTTTTGCTGCCTCAGGACTGATCAGGGCTGATCTACCTGAGCTCCTACTTTGTTTGTTCAGCCAGTTATGGAAGCACTCAGATTCATTAATCATTCATCGGGCAGAGGAGCATCTGCAGAGAGCTGATTCTTGGCATTTAGATGGGAGGGAGACTACAGTAAACACATTTTCTGAGTGCAGCTCTGTGGTCCACATATAATCAATTCTCTTGTTATTGCGTTTCACTTGCTGAGGGGCAACAGGGTGAAGGGATATGATATCACCCAGGACTTGCCAATAATGAATTTCTATCTGCAAGAGAGCACTGGGGGATACTGGGAGGTGTCAAGCTAGTGTGAACCACATTTTCAATAATAAACAGCCCTCTTGTAAGAAGTCAACAATGCCCGAAGGGGAGAAGCTTGCTATTTGTCACTCTAGATGCATGACAATATTATTTTGCATTGATGCAACGTAGATTTTGCATCTGAAATAAAGCTGCCTGAGAGGGAAATACAGAAGTCATTAAGTATTCTCAAAGTCCATCACCTCCTCTAAGCTCTGCAGGAACTGGGGAAATTCATGTCGAGAAGATGGCAGTAAAAGCATGCAGCTTCACTGCCACTAGTTTTGGAAGAACATACATAGGAAACAGAGAGATTTAGAGATGCAATGGAATATGAGGGATAAGATGTTGGTCTCCATGGCGACTAGTGTAATAGAAACATCAGCGCAACCTCAATGGCAGAGTGGCATTGAGATGCCCTGAATCTTTGTGACTCTGAAACGATACAGCGTGCTGTAAAATCATCCCACACCTCTACAGAGTGAGAGCAGGGAAAGGTGTTAGGGCACACTCTGCTTTGAGGCTCATTCTATCGCTTGCGTTTTCCCAGCTCTATTTCCAACAGATGACGATCCAAAGGTATTATTATCGTGCAAAGCTCAGCTTCATTCGCACCACAGCTGAGGGTGTCCCAATGCAGATTTTGTGTGAAAATATAATTAGAAATGTTCTATACAAAGTGATAACTTGAAATTGTATGTGGAGAGCATGACGATTTAGAAAAAAAGCATAATCGCCATCAACATGTAACATGTAGTCACATGTTCAGATGGCAGAATGGAGAGATCCATCTCTTGGTTCAGTTCAAAGATTAATAGTCACTGTTTTTGTAGTCTTCAGTTTAAGTCTGGCATTTAACGCTTATTCAGTTCAGTAGTAAATTTGTACAGTCCAAGCTGTTCAGGTCAGTAATCCCTCAACAGACTCAATAGGTGTTCAGGTTAATACTGTCTCTGTGCTGTTAAACACTGGAGTATCACTGCTGAGCTGTAAATGGTACTCTCAGTCACTAGTTAGAAGCTGCACTGCTAAAGCTGCTGATGGCAAAATAACACACATACACACACACACACACACACACACACGTCCTGAAGACACAAGGACTCTCTCACGACAACATCAAACTCTCAGCTGATGATGGTAGGAACCAAAAAAAAAATGTGAATTAATTCAAATTAATTAATTTTGTTTGCTTAAGTTTATATTACATTATAATTCATTTTATGTCATTCAGTGATTGAGTACAACATACTGTGGTAATAATATATTGTCTGTAAATATAGTTAATTATTGTTAATCCATCAGCTATTATTTCATGATCATTTACAGTATTTTGACTTGTGTTATTGTTTTTGTGTAAACTAAAGGTTGCCTATTAATTCCAACCTTCCAGCCCAGTATCACGGCAAAGTGTGTAATAGATACGCCTGGCCACAGAAGCAAAACGTGTGCCGTCTTTGCCTGTCGCTATTTAGGCGAAAGAATAACACGCACCTAAATGTCAGCATGTTACGTGAGGAAGGTTGACGTCGTCCCACAACAAAGGTCTTGAGACAAAGTACATAGGCCATTTTTCCACTGTAGGCAGGACGGGCAAGTGATGGACTGTCATGTGGGATGATGAGGTTTGAATCCAGGAGGTGACATCATGTTTTTTCCACCTGAACTCATGATAGCATCTTTAATAGTAGAGAAACAAATTTGAATATAATTTGTCCACGATATGTTGCCTGCATGTCAGAGTTTGTGCTCATTTGACTCACTCTGTCATCCATCTTCTACTTGACATGTAGTCATAATTACAGTCATCGCAAACGTGGGTGTAAATTTGGAAGCAGTGAAAGTGTGGAGGCTTTTCTTACCCTTCCTGTCACTGCTGTCAGCTAACACTGGTATCAGATATTTATGACAACCAAGCAGCGTCGTGAACAGTGATCCAAAAAAAGTTGACAGGACCAGTAATTTGGAACCAGGCCTAAAAAACCTTCATTGTAAATGTAGCTTGAGAGACCAGGGCAACAGCAAACCATCATTACTCAGCTGCCTGCCAAGAGAGTATAAGGGAAGCTGCTACTATGAGAGGAACATAATAGGATGCTAATAAATCCTCTGGAGATCACCGGGAGTTCAGAATGGTGTTTCCCAGAATGCTCATCAATCAGGGAAGTGAGAGGCTCACTTGCTCTTTGAAAGAATACTGGTTCAGCACCACTTCACTTTGTCTAGTGTACAACCCACGCTCATGTTTTTCTCTAACATCTCAGTTTGATGTAAATAATCGTCATTTGATGACTAATGCTACAATCTTTTTCCACTTTGCTGTTACTCAGACTGGTGGCAATTCCCTCCTCCAACATGTCACTGTCCAGACTGTCCTGTTTTCTCTGCCTTGTTGTGATTAGAAGCTTGGGTTTCATCATCTTTAATGGGTTGCTTTCATGTATGGAAAATTATATAATTGAAAAAGTTGTACATGGAGATATAGTTTTGTACCTGTGATACTGATTTTATAACTTTGTAATTGTAGACTAACTTTCAAGCTTACTTTCATTAGCCGAGGCACAAATTCTTCCATGTGTCTTTGTGTGTTATGTCGAACAGATTTAGTTTGGACAGTCAGTTTGTCCATGGACCTGATGAAATCTACTCAGCTGGATAGTTTTGATAGTTAATCAGTTACTGCTTAAATTTCCTTTTTGCAATAATTGGTTGAAGAAAACCTCATGTTCATATACATCTGCATAAAACCAGGAACAGATTAAGGAAGATGGAAACCTGCAAGCCTGCAACTGTTGGACAAATTTGCAAGAATAAACCTTTGCGGTTCAGACATCAGCAAACAGGTAAAACACTAGAATCACAGGTACAAACGTTGAACAATTCCAGGGTTTCCCAGGGTTTTCCCCTTGTTTCATTATCATATTGATCTAAAAATGCATTGTCTGCCATAAAATAATAATCATCAAACATTGGTAAAATAGTGACGCTATAGCAGTTTAGGTGCTGCCTTTAAGGGTTGTAATGGTAGGAAAAACCCTGTATTCCATTTCAATACAGTTTAATTGAATTATTCTCATTATTTTATGTTTGGTTTAATAAAATTTCCTCATTTTTTTAATCAAGCCTACTGCAGAATGCTTGTACTATACATGCCCCAGGCAAAAACTTTAACAGTTTACCTCAGTATTACTGACATCTTCCTGTTACCATTTTGAAAACATGACTCCACAGGTTTCAAACTGGCATAATCATGTTAGCATGTATATCTTTACATGAGTGAAAATGTCAGAGATTTTTAACCTGGTCTGATAGAAATTGCCTGAATTGAATTAGATTATTCTAGATTATATGGAATTGGAGCGGACTGGATTGGATTAGACTGGACAAAATTATATTACATAAAAAAAATCAGATTTCATATAAGAGGATAAAATGGAAAAAAAAACAACATTCATTGTTTCCACTTTGATCCTCAAAGACAAAAATAACTTGTTAAATGTTACACCAGACTGTCCTATGTATAGCAGGCCTAAATTTTAAAAGCTGTACTTGGGAAAATTAATAACAGAATAATTGAATCACCAGTAATTAAGTGATAAGATAAAGAATTAGTCAGTAAAGAGTTGGTTAATACTCTCCCTCTTCCCAAAGATTTCATCTATGTTAACACAGCATTTTTTTGTCCTGGGATTTTGTTTTTGCACTCTCAAGAGGATTAGCTGAAGACAGCGCTCAGTCTGGCAGTTTATCTTTCAGCCTTTAAAGTGCAGATATGGATGTAGTGGAAGAAAATACTTTTCATTTTGTAAGTTGAATTTCAGCTGAGAGCAGCAGCAGCAGCAGCAGCTCCTTCACTGTTTTCCTCTCAGAGAAGCTGTTTTGATGAGAAGAGAATCTAACAGAGAAGTACCTCCATGCCAACCTCAGCTTCATCAATTAAGAGTTTTAAGCCATCTGAAGTCATTCTGATTTCCAACCTGAGAATTGCATGCCTGCCTGGAAGACTAATGAGAGGCTGACTCTGCCAGAGGTTTTTTTTCAACTACCAGCATAACAATTCACAGCAGGAAGTGTAAACCACAGATCAATTCTAATTTTTTTCCTCAAGCCAATACTCCTCCTGATATATATCATAATATATGAGGTACAGTGTTTCATAAAAAGCAGATTTTCAGTTTTACTGTGGGATTTGCGCTGACATCTTTCTTGTTCAAAGTCACCGATGTAATCCTCTCTCTCTCAGTCTCGTCCACTGTGATACTATCTCATCTTTCTGGAGCACCTGCTATGACAAACCCTGCACAGAGAAGCTCGGCAGAGAAAAGAGGCCTTCCACCTGTTTTTATGCACATTTTTCAGTTTGTGCCTGCAGAAATCAAACACAGAAAATTCTGAAAAAAGACAAAAGATTCCGAACAAGATTTTTTTTTGCTTGGCTGAGTTGGAAAAGTTGGTGCATCAACATAAGCAACAATGGAAACAGACTGAAAATAAATCGGGATATATACTGTATAAAGCATGTGACTTACATCTCCTCAGGCAAGCATCCGCTCCACTTGAGAGACAAAGCATAGAGAAGATATAACATTCAATCTATGTGGAGTGGCCAGGAGACTGTAATGTCAAGTGAAGACATGAAACATAAACGGCATATTTCCATCACATTTTCCTTATTAACTCATTAGTTAACAATGCAACAAAACACAGTCGTTTCAGAAAGTATTCAGACCTCGGATCAGGACAATCTCTGACCGTCTTTGAGTGGCCCAGCCAAAGCCCAGACTTAAAACACATGGAACATGCGCGCGCGCGCGCGCGCGCGCGCGCGCGCGCGCGCGCGCGCGCGCGCGCGCGCGCGCGCGCGCGCGCGCGCGCGCGCGCGCGCGCGCGCGCGCGCGCGCGCGCGCGCGCGCGCGCGCGCGCGCGCGCGCGCAGATGCGGTTCCAAATCGTGAAGGTACGTAACACACTATTTTGAATGCATAAAAGTGTGTTCACACTGTCAAGTATGAAAACATCCAGTGCACTGTTTGTACTCGCATAGTGTACTCTAAGCGGTCCAAAAATTTAGTGTGAAACACACTTTCTACAGTCCACAGTTGCCATTATGGCTACATATTGGAAAGGGTGGGACCACAAACCAAAAATATTGCCAGACAGCCTCAGCCAAGGCTGCAGCTGTTGTGAAACACAGGCCTTAAGTGTTTATTTTCACAAGTTCCAGCATACTGCTGTTAGGTAGAAGCCATCGGTATGTTTATTGTGTGCGTTAAATAGAGGGCATGGAAACACATTTATGTCTGGGTAAAGTAATTAAACAGATATGGTGGCAGGTGATGCATTTAAAATGTTAGTTATTTTCAGTAAGTGCAGAGTGGCAGAGTGAAATTTGAGACAAAATTCAAGTACTACACAAGTAAGGGTACTAACATGTAAGAGTACGATATGTAAGTGTACTCAGGTAAGTATGTGATTTTAAGCGCAGGTGTCCAAAACCTGTAAGAGACTTAGCCAAGAAGACAAGAGCATGTAATGGCTGCCAAAGGGGCTCCACAAAGTACTGAATTACAGGTGTGAATACTTTTCGATTTTTAATACATTTGCAAAGAGTTCTAAAAACACATTTTCATCTTGCTGTCATGGTTTATTGAGTGTCAATTAAAGTGACAGGATGTAAGTATTTACTGAAGCAAATGTGGAGTTTTAATTATTGAAATGACTGATCATAAGTGTTTTTATTTCTCATGAGTTATTGCATTTAGAACATAAATGCCAATTGATTTATAACATTGTATCACATTTTCTAAACATATTGACTGATATTCTGCTCCAAAAATTTAGAACCAATGCTGGAAAGCTGTTTTGTTAGCCATAACAAAAGTAATGTGTCCCTTTTATCACCTTGTTCAGGTCTTAAAATGTACCTTAGATGCTAACACATCTACATTTCCCCTTTCTGTTCTATATGGACCTTGGCCTGAAAACAAACTGGATCCTCACTGACAGATTTGATACAAGAATAATTTGAAAGAAAATTCCCATCGTAATGCTTTTAAAGTCTGTTGGGAGTTTGAAATGAATTTTTTTTTGTTTCCTCCACATTCATGCTGCTCAAAGAGTGAGGTGAGCCAAGGACTTTGCACAGGTGGAAAATACTTTTCAGATGCTCTTTGTTTCATGTTGTCGCCATCCACGATAATCAAAAGGTTCTGTCAGGAAACTCTGACACTGGGTCCTTCAAAAAGTCGGGACGTCTGGCTGACCTCACACCTTCAGAGGAACACATGCTCAACTGATTAAAACTTGAGGAGCTGTGTATGTAACTGCCTGCTGGGATACTTTAAAGTTTGCAGCATCTTTCATGCAATAATCTCTGAACAATTACCAAATCTACAGTCCCTGTCAATTTAGGCATAATCTGCTTTATAATATGCATACCTGTTCAGGCTGACATAAGAAAATATTCTGCTGCTGTGACTGTATCTATTTGAAACTGTATCATGCTGTCTGCTTTTATGTTTTACTTGTTATTTCTTAGCAGTGGAGTGGCTGGGGATCTCTGCATATTTAGCCCACCTTCACAGGCTGGTGGCAGGAATGCCATCACCACATTAAAACTGGAGAGGGCAGAATAGATCTAAAGCACAGTTCGATGCTCAATTGGAATTAGAAAGTGGGTTTGGAATGATGAAGATTGTCCCACCTATTTTATGAGAAAATAGTTTGCCCACATCAAATTAGAAGTCAGTGAAATTGAAATTGTTACCAAAGCTTGCTTGAAAATGCAGAGGGAATTTATCTCCAAAAAGTGAGCACTCAATCCACAGAAAGCTTCACCTTCAACCTTTTTCCTCCATCATCTCTTTGCTGTAAAACATCACAGACTGGCTGGGAAGATAAACATGAGTGATGCTGTGTGCACTTTACTGACAGCTATAGCTGGGTGCCAACCCAGAGACTGAATCCTCAGAGGGAGACAGCCCTCGAAAGCTGTGTTCTTAATGAAACCTGAAAGTTAAATGAAACAATCTCAGTTGACAGTAAAACAAAGGATGCGTTCAGGTGCATCCCGCAGACTTGTAAAGTCAAACATTTTCACAATTTATCACCAGGAAGTGGCCCTGAAGCAGTTTATTGAACTGCTTCCTGTGTTGCATTGAGTCAATACAACACTGGGGTGATTCTCTGGAACATCCTTAGTCAATGTTACTGTCACTGTAAATAACTGTTAATCAGTGTACCAAGGTAAGGGTAACAAAAATATACTGAATGAGGGCTGTCACTTTTTCTTTGAAACTCTCCTTTGAACATAAAAGTTTACGTTGTAATCAAGCAGAGGGCTTGAAGATTCGGTAAACTATTGTGCTATCTGTCATTTTCTGTGCAGTGTTAACTAACTTGTAACTGTGGATTGATGGATGAGTGCATTCCTGCTTCATGCTTCTACTTGTTGTTTTGTAGGGAGACTTTTCAGAGAGGTCAAGGGTAAGAACATAATAGTGACAGAAGTCAGGATGCTTTTCTTTGTACCACATGAAAAAAAAAAAAGACACCTGCTATTTTCTGTGAGAATTCAGGTGGTTATTAATGTGGTCTTTTTCAAAAATGGCTCAGCATTAAGGGCAGCAACATGCTTCAACGCATTAGCTGGAAGGAGATTGAAATGCGGAGGACATACATCTAAATCGTTAATATTGGGGAAAAAAACGTAGTGAGAATCTTACTTTTGCATCACGGAGCAACATGATACTTATTAAATACCTTGTTTAAAGTCAACTGTGATGGCCCGGGCCGTCAGCTTTTCCTTCCTGTTTTGCTCTGTGCTTTCTGTTGCAGGTGATGTCCCCGCCCACTTGCTGTGCTGATGTGGTCTGCTTGGCCTTGTCCTTTTGCCTGGCTGGCATGGTGCTCCGCCTGCCCTTGATCAGCTTCACCTGAGAGGAAGAGCATAAAGCCAAGCTTCCTCATTGTGTTCGGTCTCTCTCCACGGACAGCCGGGCTCCTGGCAGCCTTTGAGTTTTTGTTGAGTTGTCTTCTTTTGCTTGTGAACAGTTTATTGCTGTTTGCATTAAAATGTTAACTTAATCCAGTTTTACAGTGTGGACCTCCCGTCATTATGGCCTGAACCGGCTCGGTCATAACACACTCTATTTCACTCTTTAGTCGGCATGAATAATGCCATGACCTTCATCTCAAAATGTCTTCCTTGTATATGGAATTGTGTGTATTAGTGATGTATTGGGCATGCTGCCACATAATTTAAACATCTGTCAGAGGTGGCTGCCTCAAGAGCATGTTATACTGGACACCTGCGATTTAAGATATAGTTTTGAGTTTAAAGGCTAGGTGCAAACACCAGTTTGCAGCAAATTCATTCAAATGGAATCACCAAAATTTATGGATTTGCTTACAGGGTGAAATAAATCTGCACATTGCTTTCTAAAGTCAACCTTGATCCATGAATACTGTTGACCACTAGCATGCTGTCTTTTCAGTGTTGATCTTGACGGGGATGAAAAACCAAAATTGGTAAGTTGTTGAAGCTGAGTTATTCCACAAAAGAGCAATGGTTTGCAGACACCTCTGAGACAGAACTCCAGGGTACAAATAAGTTGTTTGAATAAACTGCGTGGAGTTATTGTCTCAGTAATGACCAACCTAAACTATTGTGCCAACTAGTTGGCTAACTGACTGCTTCGCTCATTATTAAAAAAAAAATTCCTCTTGAATGAATGAAATGAATTGAACAAAATGGTGTTCACTGGCAAACAAAATACCAGGGGGGAGTAAACAGAAGAGATAGAACAGAGGTGAGCTCTGGAAGCTGTCATGGCTGACCAATGACTGACCAGGCTGTCTTGCTAATTAGCGCTGAGAGCAGTAGTTATAGTAGTTTACTAGACCTAGAATTCATTATCTCATTATCAGTCATTATCTCAATCTTTCTGACCCAACTCTTTAACATGGAAAAGTTGAATGAAACATTGAGGTGACTGGTGCTTGAGCCTGCTTGATTTAGAGTCGGTCAGGTGTTGCACTTCCACTGGAAATGAAGCACACTACAACCAGTATCCACTGCACTTTACCTGTATCACAGAACAGGAGCAACCACAGATATCACATCCATGTGATACCACTTAGTATTCCAATGAAAAACAAATGATAACACCGCTATGCAGCCCAGCACTATTGCAGAGTAGAAATGGAAAAGAAGAAAATGGAATTAGAGAGCTCAGTAGCAGGCAGGCAAGAGGTGGTGAAATCCTCTCTGGGATTTTTTTCAATATGAGGGATAGAAGCGATCTCTGAATGTCAAATGCTTTTCTGATCCAATCAGTGATGGGTTTCAGTTCTGGTCAAAGAAGAGCATATCCCTGCTAATTTGTGAAATAATCCCTTATCTGACTCACCATCATAAACAGCACAGACCATGTGTTGGAAATTTGATTTGTGTGCTCTTCACAGATCACCAGGTTGATTATATAAATGGAGGACAGATAAGCTTCCATCTGATTGTCCTTCTGGCTCCAAATTTATGGCACACTCAGTAATTAGTGAACTGTAAAGTGACTAACTTGGTAATTGCTCATTATGAACAGTATTATTTCTGCTCATCATTCATTTATATGTATTTTTGTTGGTACAGTCTGACTGATACACTGTTTTGTTGTAAGCTTTTTTTTCTGGCACAGATTATGATGATGAGTTAATAATGAATTATGTTATTATTATAAGCAGCAGGGATGCAAAGCAAGTATTTCACTTAGGAAATGTAAATGACTTTTTTCAGGTATTTTGTGTTCTGTTAGTACATTAGCACTTATGCTTCTTTATGCTCGTACTATATTTCAAAAGAAAATACGTTACGTTTTACAATTGTTAATTATATTTAAGGCTATTGCACTTTTATAAACATTCTTTATAAAACATAATAATTCTTAACCCTTTAACAGTGAACCATTTTTCGAGCCGACTGCCTGAATCAGGTAACCTTTTTAAGAGCTAGCAGCCTGAGAATGTTTCTAAATCCTCACAGTTTCAGAATATTGCCTTGTTTACAAGAAAATGTGACAGATTTTCAATGTTGTCTCAGACTTTTGGATCACTGTATATATACATTTTTGACATCTATGCCTTTATTTGATGAGTTGTGAAGACAGACATGCAATCTGGGGACTGAGAAGAGGGCATGAGTTACTACAAAGGTCAGAATCAAACTGTGGATGCTGCGTCTACGTGATGTGCGCCCCAACCATTCAACTATACAAGCATCCCCTAAATTACATTTTCAATAGTAGTGCTATTGGCAATAGTTTGCCAGTTGTGTTTAAATTATAGTGGAGTGATTTTTTTTTTTGTTGACATTTTAGTTTTCCAACCACAACAAACCATTTAGTCAGTTTTTTTTATTTATTTATTTAACGCAAAATCAAAAGGAATTAATAAAACGAATACAAAATCCAGCTGCTCCTCCATTTATAATAAAACTGCTTTTGCCTACCTAACCAACCATTAGTTTGCACGATTAAATGATTGCTGCCTGTCTTTGCCCTGCTCCAACATCCTTCTTCAACACCATCACAAGAGGGAAGCAGGATGCTCTAAAACATACTTTCATTCTGACTTTAAATATCACAGATTTTCTGATGACAAGAAAAACCCTCTAAATCTCAATGTGGATGCTCTGATGTTATACTCGTCCACTTGCCCTCTTCTGGCCCCACATGACTTTGTCATAATTACTTTTTCTAACAGAGGTGAGAGCGGATATTTGAATCATTAGACACGGACACTCGGCTCACCTCTTCCCATATCTGATATCATAATATATCATCATTTGATATCACCTGTAGAAGTTAACCTTCAGTGTGGAAGACAATGACACTGTAGGAATGTTCTCAACCAACAACTGACAGTCTAACATCAGAAATGTCAGTTATGATTCTATAATAACTGAATAATATTATTGTATTGTATTGTATTGTATCACAAAATTTAGGGGCCAGATGAGCACTGAAAAGTACAAACTCAAATAGCTGCTTTTTCCATTTTTTTAAGCAGCTTAGCATTGTGACATCTCTTTTTGAGGATAAATGTTCTGCTTTTAAAGCCAGGTCCTAATTCTGAACAAAAATAACAAGCTGAAAGTACATGTCTACACACACATACACACATGTTCTACCTTCAAAATGGGGGGTTGCAAACCATACTTTCCCTCAGGTTTTAATGATTTTGATGCTCTTTTCCACATTTTCACATCAATGGACAATTCTGCACCTGATAGCAAATGTAGTTTGTGTGCAGTTTTTTTCTATAGACGACACAAAGATGTGTCCGATTGCACAGTGAGCTTCCCATTTTTAAGAACAGGATTTATGGTTTTGAATGTGCTATAATTGGCCTCATTCTAAAGTTGTGAGTTGTGAGTTTAGTGTGTTGCTTTAATAAAATTGATGTGTTCTTTAAATAAAAATAGAGATACACAATTAATATGTATCTGCTCATGTCTGCATATATACCACAACTTTGCAGCTTTAACCACTTTTAGAACCAGTGTCTGTTTCATGTATCGTTTCTGGTAATGTTAAAATAAAATAGTCAAAATCATTGAGCTGAGCTGAAATAAATAGACATAATCAGAACAGAATTAATTCTCAAAAGAAACAGTTTTTTTAAATTTTGTAATTTCTATTCAAAAAAGCATACTTAGAAAATAAATGTCACAAAAATATTTAGCCTTAGTAGAAAATTATCCAAATCTCTGTCTTTATTTAGTTGTACTCCTCAATTTAGCGTTTCTCTTTCGAACATCATCTTAGTCTTTTCGTTTAAGACAAATTGTTAAAATGTCATTGAGCAAAGAAATCCGAATCTAACGATTTTTAAGAACTTCAAGCAGGCTTATCGCAGCTGAGACACACATCAGATGACAAAAAGGTGAGGCAAACAGAAGGGAATTGGCCACAATGGCTGTGGACTAAAACATCGACAGATAATACAACTAAAAGTGAGTAATATGAAAGAATGAATGGGGTTATTAACATTCAACAAAAACCTCAAAGACATTTTTTTTAACATTAAAAAATATTTACACAGCTGCAAAAATTCCCCCTGCTTCAGATCTGTGCATTTGATGAAATCTTGAATGTGATTTATCTTTTCAGATGTGTATTTACAGTAACACGATGTTCCCACTCGGCGCAGGCCCGCCCGTAAAGTATTGCTCTAACTATTGAGCTACACAGTACCAGAGGCTTTTGGCATTGACAGGAGAAATTGAGAGGATTATGTGCTCCGCCTGCCAACGGTCTTTTGATCAGGGGCCAGGTAATATCAGACAATCTACATTAATCCCACCATCTCTTTTCCCCTTGGTTCCTGCTCTCATCCTGGCCACCCTCCTCTCTTACCAGGTTGTTATCAGTCGGAGGGATAATTAAGCCTTGTGGGACTGCTGTAGGCCTTCCTCTCCTAAGTTTGAGGGAGGCAGATCAAACGCCTTTGAAACAAAAGTTAAATAAAAAGGCTAATCTGCCAGAGACAACAGGCGCCATGCTGAATATGCTTTGCTTTCCTTTGACCCTTACACTGCGCTTCAAGAAAAAAAGTTCACTTAGAGTTTGAAATGTCTTCTAACCAAATTTGCCTCAAGCAGGGAGGCAGTGTTTGACACTTAAATACTGCATACATTTTGTTTTTATTTAGAGCTGAAATAATTAGT
This sequence comes from Brachyistius frenatus, assembly GCF_029030835.1. Lineage (NCBI taxonomy): Eukaryota > Metazoa > Chordata > Actinopteri > Embiotocidae > Brachyistius > Brachyistius frenatus. The sequence goes on from NW_027211095.1 coordinate 17,917, forward strand.
CAATTAACTGATTAATTGATCAACAGAAAACAAATCTGCCATTTCAAGTAAAGATGCCAGATATTGCTTTACATGTGTGGCAGTGCGGCTTTCAGAGTTTAATATTATTTGTTTTCCTGTTCAACATATACACAAGCAATACAAGAACGTTTTTTTTAATTTTATAAATTATTATTATAATGTGATTAAGTAGGTGTAGTTGGAGCCCTTCATTTAGTATTTCTGAAATAGGTTTGATTTCATGTGCCAGTTTGGATTTACAGTTTCAGACAAAAAATACAACAACCTGGAATCATCCAGTCTCTGCAGCTGGCAGAGCATTTATTGAGTTGTTAATATTAATCAATAGCTGCGATTTACAGAGGGTATATCATCTTCCACCAGAGCTAAATTAATGGGAAATAGCAAAAAAGGATCAAAGTCACCTTTCACTCTTAAATAAACATATTTTCATTGGGAAATCATGCTTATTGCCCCCATGAAGCATAACTTAATCTTTGAAAACTTTTATAAGCTTTCCATAACTGTGAGCCCCAAGCCCATTGATTCATAAAGAAGAAATAAATCTTTAAAAAATAGCTCACAAAAACATAGTTTATTTCTTTCCTTTTTTGGAAGAAAAGGCTTAGCAATCTCCTAAACAACTGGGAAGTGTCAGTGTAGTTGTGTAAAATATATGATAAACCATGAGTAACAGTGGATTTGTTCAAGAGAACCTTCAGCAGAGGATTACTACATGTTCGGGTTACTGATGAGTATTTTTTGCGGCTTGACGGTGCATTATATGTGTGATTGAGCCAAGCTGAACTGCAGTGTGTTTGTTTAAGATAATGAAGGAACACATCACTTAATGACATGATAAAGTGTTTTCAATGATTTCTGGACAACAGAGTAATAAAAATGTATCCGTCTTTGGATGCACAGACAATACGTGTTAGTTGTCAATTCATAGATTAGTTGGGATTAGTTGTCTGTAAGGAAAAATATAGAGTGTGACCAGCCTTATCCTTAAAGATTCAGCTTTAAGGTGTTATTAATTTGTAGTCTCTTGCAGTCTCACAGATATTTAAAATGTGGATAGTTGAGGAGTCATCACTCTTTCATGCTTCTCAAATTAAAGTCTGTTGTCTGATTCAACTGTTTCTTTCAGGGGAAGTTCTAACTGAAGTCAAGGCTAAGAGAATAGTAGAATAAAAGAAAGCCGGAGGATTTTCTTTGCATACATATGTTAGAAAATGAATATTCTTTTCATCCTTGGCTACTTTATATCTTGGAGCATAGTCGGCACCTAATTTTAGAACTGAGCTCTTCAAGTGTGGCTGAATAATGATCAGGGAGATGTGAAAAAAAAAGACAGGCAGGTGTTATGTCCTGTGACAATTCAAGTGCTTATTAGTGTAATCTTCATCAGGAACAACTCGGCATCGTTAACGAAAACTTGCCTCAACACATCAGCTGGTTGGAGACTTAAATGTGGACTAAATCTGCCTTTTAATCATCAATATGGACGCAACAAACAAACTACCTAAGATAGGTAAAATTCAGCTAATGGTTGTTGTTTGGCCAAAACAACCTAAGGTCAAGGGTGAATTTTTTCAGCACTGTAAAACATGGAAGACAAAACGCTATATCATGGTTAGTTTGATCTTCAGTTTACAGGACTACTTTGCTCACAGGTAATAAGTAGCTTCACTGGACCACAGTGCAATGTGGGTACAGGTTGTGTTACCGTAGTGTCACAGTGACACCATCTTCCAACATGGAACACTGATCACGTCTTAACAGGAAATCTTTAAGGGAAAAATTGACAAGGTGATACGAAATCAATTTGAAAACTATCTTTTGTCAGAACTTAACAACACATTTTGATATTTAAAGGCATTTTCTGACGTTGCTATCAAACCCATTCAAACCATTTTATTCTGCAAGACATTCTGTTTAAAAGTTAATGAAAACATATTTACTTCTATCACATCCCATCATACCATTAGAAAAAACCTTCTAGAACTCTACATTTTGAGTTTATAGATCTTTTCTTGGAATATTCAATTCAAAATCTTTGGTCAAGAATGTAGCGACAAAGTTTCTGTGTTTAGTTAGCAGGTCCTGCTGCAGGTGCATAGCAGTATTACAGATGGTGTTTCTAAGGAGCTTGAAGTATCGCATTTTTTAAACCATTGGCTTTTTTATTACAACCCCGTTTCCAAAAGGTTCGGACAGTGTAAAATGTAAATGAAAAAATAATGTGATGATTTGCAAATCATGTAAACCCATATTTAATTGCAAATAGACCCTAGACAACATATCAAATGTTGAAACTGAGAAATCTTTATTGTTTTATGGAAACTGTGTAATTGTTTTGAATTTGATATCAGCATCACGTCACAAAAGATTTGGGACAGGGGGCATTGTTTGCCACTGTTTTGCATCACCTCTTCTTTTAACAACACTGTAAATGTTTGGGAACTCCGAAGACCAGTTGCTGCAGTTTTAGAAGTGAAATGTCCCATTCTCGCCCGATATAGAATGTCTGCTGCTCAACCGTTCGGGGTCTCTTTTGTCATAATTTTAATTTCATGATGCACCACATTTTTTATAAATGAGTGACCGGTCTGGACTGCAGGCAGGTCTGGACTGCAGGCAGGCCACTTTAGCACCTGGACTCTTCTACTACTGAGCCATGCATGTAAAATAAGTGCAGAATGTGGTTTGGCATTGTTTAGCTGAAATAAGCATGGCCTTCCCTGAAAAGGGCGTTGTTCCAAAACCTCTATATATCGTTCAAAAATAATGGTTCCTTCCTAGATGTGCAAGCAACCCTGAACGTTGATAACAAGCTGGGTGGTCCCTCTGCTCTTTAGCCCATAGGATGCAGCATCCATGATTTTCAAAAAGAATCTCAGAGTTTGATTTCACTTTTCGACTTCGCCTCAGTCCATCTTAAATGAGCTCGGGTCCATAGAAGTTTGGATCCGGTGTTTTGGGTCTTGTTTATATATGGTTTGTTCTTTGCATGGTAGGGTTTTAACCAGCATTTGTGAATGCAGCGATGAACTGTGTTCACAGACAATTGTTTTCAGAAGCGTTTCTTAGCCCAGTTCATGATTTGCCCTACAGTATTGTTTTTAATGCATGAGAGCCCGAAGATCATGGCCATTGGTTTTCAGCCTTGTCCCTTGTGTACAGAGATTTTTCCAGATTCTCTGACTCTAATTACTTGTGAGATGTTCCATCATAATGTTTTTTTTTTTTTTTTAGCTTTACACAACTTTTGCAGTCTTTTGTTGTCCCTGTCCCAACTTTTTTGAGACTGGCGGGCATCAAGTTCAAAATAAGCATATCATTTGCATATATTTTTTTTTTTTCTCAATTTCAACATGTTGACTTATTTGTTGGTTTATTTTCTATTAAAAATGGGTTTATGTGATTTGAAAATCATTGCCTTCTGTTTTTATTTACATTTTGCACAGCATCCAAACTTTTTTGAAAACGGGGTTTTAAAAGAACACATTTTTCTCCCAGCTTTTGTGAAAGCTCTTTTGTCTTTTCCATGTTTGCTATTCAGTCTAAACAGCTGCATAGGATTTATTTCTGTATCATAGCTAAAACAGATTCAGTGTTGTTGTAGATTTCTCAAACACTTTAGGGCATTTTGTAACAATTTGCTGACCTTGCATAGTAGTAAGTACTTAAAATACAGCAATGTTAGATAGGATTTGAATAATTATGACACAGCTGTATAAATTATATCATACATTTTCATTATTAGTTGATGATGTCACTAAATGAAACGTTCAAGGGGATCCAAAAATTTGTTTTTGAAAAAGTTTACCTTCTCATCGCGACTGAGCTATGTTGTACAACTGTAGTAGTTTGCCCTGGTTTCAGGTCATTGTTACTAGGCTAAGTTAACCCCGCAGCTGATTGCAGCTTCATACTGTGGTATCAACCTTCTCATCGAACTCTCAGCAAGAAAGAGAATGACCTTCATTTCCACGGTAATGCTGCAGAATCAATCGTTTTCGAATTTCTTCCTTCCAGGAAAATCAAAGGTAAAGATCACACCCTAAAGCAATTTTATTAGAGAATCAGAATCTTTCTAAAAGGTTCAACAGCACAGCAACAGCCTATTCACCTATATGTTCACCCTTTCAGTATCAATAGTGTCTATTTATGTCAAAACATCTCCCTTTTTTGCAGTGACAATTACTGGGGGGTGTTTATCACAAGGTAGCTTTGATTAATTATGTTCAGCACCCATTAGGAAGGTGAACACAGGAAAAGTAAGTTGCTGCTGAGTAAGCACCTGTTTAAATGAATCTTTAATACACAATGTTGAACATTGGTGTCAAAATGTGAAACCTTTTCACTGTTAAAGTTGCTGTCATTTAGAAAATTTTAGTTCTTCAAAAATAATTAATCTTCTGAATTTAACATTAGTGATTTTCTCTCTTCTGAACAAAGAGTTCTAACCTGTCTAGAACATATTTTGTGAAGTACATACTGTGTCAGGTAAGTGTTTTTAAAGTTTACTTCTTTTACTTCAGGTAGGTCAGAATCAATGACGATCTAAAGCCATGTTCCTTTCCGTTAACCTGCTACAAGCACAAAAATCAAGAGTAATGACTAAATCAAGATTTGGCTTTTGAACTGAGAGTGCTTTTAGCATGTGTGCTCCATGTTGTTTCACTCTGTGCTGCAGCAGTGGTCACTTCAACTGTTACTACCTTGTCCATGTACCTGCATACACTGCACAGGTACAAATTACAGTAAGTGTGATAGTAAAAATGAAAGTCAACAAAATTGGGCAGATAAAATACTTTTTTTTGTATGAAGCCATGCAGAGGACTGAATGCTACATGACAGACCCGTGCCTGGTGGAATCCATGTGTAAGAGTTTATAAATCGCAGGAAAGAAAATGTCTGCTGTTCTTCCTTCACTGTTAACTGATGCAAAACACACGATTTCAACACAAGCGTTCCTCACAGATTTTGCATACAGTTAAAGCTGTGAAATATCACATTTGGATGAAACAATGACACAGACTGATAATTAGCGCTAATGTTGTTCTGGTGACCAGACTTGCATTTGTGGCAATAATTAAAATGTGTGATTACAACTAATTTGACAACTGTGTGAGAAAATGCTTCACACGCTAAACTCTTGAAAAGAAAGAGTTGCACTATTCAAAATAAAAAACTTGAAACCTTAATAAAACAAAACTCTATTCTGCCTGCTGATGTGGTCAGGTTGTCTGTTGTTTGTGGGGAAGTTTGCACTCTGGGTTGGCATGGATCCTCAATCACAAAATGAAATGGCCTGAAAAGAAACAGAAAAGAAAGAAAAAGATAAAGGGGGATGCATTTTGTTTTAGAATTCAAAGTGTAATGCATTTTCACCCACAAAGCCTCTAATGAAATGTCTGTCCATTAGAGACAGTTCAGTCAGACTCTTACGAACAGAGCATTCTCCGATGAAAATGCTCTTTTCAAAAACACTTCATCTGTGTTTACAGAGCAGGACTCATTATGAACCATCTCTGTGACAATTTTGTCTCTTAAATTTTCATCATATGAAAACATGCACATTTTCTATAACTATGTTTGTACTCAAGTGGGCCTGATTTAATAAGATCTCAAATAAAGGGCACTAAATTGTGTGTTTATTCCAAAAGTTTGCACATTTATTTTGCACCCGTTTTGAGGTTGATTTATTAAAAGTAATTGCGTCTTGGATATCAGGTGCAAATCGCTCTATTTAAATGAGGTATTTGCGTGTGTTAAACTGATTTCAGCTGTTCTAACAGAATGACCGCGAAAGCGAAAGGAAATCTCATCCCATTGAAATGAATAAATATTAATATAAAAAGAACAAAAGGCTACATAGGAGATTATCAGCAAGGAAGTCAATGCCATGGGAAAAACAAAAAGATCAATAGAAATTATGAGAAGATGGCAAGATATTAGACAGAAAAAAAAAAAAAAACAGCTTATATTAAAACGTCTGCAAATAAAAGAGGAGGGACAGTGGATGAGATCCGCTAAGAAACACCGATTAGCAGGTCCAGCTCTTTCTGTGATGAGCAGGTGACTTTTCATTCAGTGCTTTGCGAGTGCTCGCGAGCCTTATGAAGTCACCTGTGAATTCTGTGTGACAGAGCATTGAGGACCTGGGGCAGCGACACATTCAGGATCTGGGACAGCAAACCTAATGGGACTGGGTGGGATATCCCTGCAGCGATACGCTAGAATGACCCAGAGGCAGGACAATACTGAGTCATAAGAAGTTTTTTTGAATTACTGGTATTGCGTGGTTCCTCCTTGTTACTGGTTTTAAATCATCATCCAGTTCATTCAATAACTACAAACTATAACTAACTATAAAATGTTTACACAGATGGAAAACCACGTTCTTTGTGTATTCTTTGCTTTCCCTACATCTAACCAATAAGACCACCCTGATGTTGATTAATACGTTCCTTTCAGTCATACTAAAACACACATGCAATCACTTCTCCTATTTCTACTTTCAGGTTTAGTAAATATCATTGCATTTCCCCTCCCAGTATTTTGCACATTCAAGTAGAAACTGATGAAAGATGGCGCCGCGCTAGTGACGGCCTGTTGCAGCAGGTCCCGGTGTGCGTTTTAGTTTGAAGACTTTTTCAATTTTTCTCTCTTCTGAGTTGTTTTTGTTTTCTTTAACGTTTTGTTAAGCAACGGTCAGGCAATGCACCGTAACTTTTTTTCCTCTTTTTTTGGTGGCTTTTCTGTTACTTTTTTCCCTCCTTGTAACAGAGAGCCACGTACTGTGGACTGGGGCCTTTGTTTACTCAGCGCGATCAGCTGATTGCACTGAGTAAACCTCTGCTGCTGCCCAGAGCGAGGCCTGAAATCCCGGAGGAACTTCGGAGAAGACGTTGGGGTTGCAGAGCTGGTGCTAAGATGAAGGCGAAGAGGAGGAAACACAAACCATTGGTACCGGCGAATTTAATGGGGAACGTGAGGTCCTTGGCCAATAAGACAGATGAACTCGGCGCGCTGGTAAAGACCCAGAGAGAGTACCGGGAGTGCAGTGATCATGTGTTTCACTGAGACATGGCTGCACTCACATTTCCCGGACCACAGTGCGGCCGTACCGGCTTCAGGACTGTTCGGGCGGACGGAGACGTTGTGCAGAGCGGCAAGAAGAAAGGTGGAGGGATTGCAGTCTATGTGAACGAGAGGTGGTGCAATCCCGACCACGTGTGTGTGAAGGAACGTTTCTGTAGCCCGGACATTGAACTTCTAGCAGTGGGGATGCGTCCTTATTATTTGCCGAGGGAGTTCTCGTCCGCCATTGTTGTCGCTGTGGACATCATCAGCTGACATCCAGCGGACATTTAGCTGACATCCATCAGCTGATGCAAAGACAGCAGTAGACATCATCCACTCCACTGTGTCCAAACTTCAGACTCAGCATCCCGGTGCATTTTTGGCAGTTACTGGAGACTTTAACCAGTCTGGATAAAGTACTGCCAACTTTGCACCAGTATGTGAACTGCCCCACCCGGAACAATAAAACTCTGGACTTACTGTATGCTAATGCCATGGATGCATACAGTGCTACTGCCCTTCTCCCCCTTGGTAGGTCTGATCACAACCTGGTCCTGCTGACACCTAAGTATGTTCCTCTGGTGCAGAGGCAGCCTGTAACCACCAGGACTGTGAGGAGGTGGACACAGGAGGCTAAAGACGCCCTGCAGGACTGCTTTGAGTCCACGGACTGGGATGTGCTGTTTGGATCACATGGGGAGGACATCAACAGCAGGACGGACTGTATCACAGAATACATTAAATTCTGTGAACACACCACCGTACCATCCCGGACTGGACACTGCTTTCCCAACAACAAGCCGTGGATCACCAGTGACCTGAAAATTCTTCTTAATAAGAAGAAAGCAGCCTTCAGGTCTGGGGACAGGGAGGAGCTCAGGAGAGTGCAGCGCCACCTGAAGGAGAAGATGAGGGAGTGCAAGGACTCCTACAGGAGGAAGCTGGAGGCCAAACTCCAGCAGAACAACGTGAGGGAGGTGTGGACCGGTATGAAGGAGATTACTGGGTTCAAGGGGAGAGAGAGACAACCAGGGGGAACCTGGAGAGGAACAACCAGGGGGAACCTGGAGAGGAACAACCAGGGGGAACCTGGAGAGGTCAAATGAACTAAACTGTTTCTTCAACAGGTTTAGTTCACAGCCCTCATCTGTCTCCTCCACACACCACACCTCCCAAAAACTTCTGCTGCCTTCCCCGTTGAAAGAATAAAACTAGTCCAAAGAGGATCGAGAGGATGGCTAAGGGGTGCAACAGAAAGCATTGTTTACCATTCAGTTTCATTTTAAAACAGTATGTGTTGATTTGAAAACAGCTGCCCTGATTTCTCATCTGGGTTAATGGACATTCTACAACATTGTGCAAGTGTTTTGTTGTTATTCTTTTTTCTTTTTTTTGCTGGTATTTCATGAATGGTAAACAATAGTTGGTCCAGTGCATAAACACAGTGACACAGATCAATATATATAGTTGCTGGTCTGTCCCCCCTGGTGAACTGCATGGACACAGAGCCCTCAACATCAAAGGGCTCTTCCACCATTGACGCCACGACCACCCTCACCCCCCTCTCTGTGACGACTGGCCAGGTTAGGAGACAGCTGGAGAGACTCCACCAGCGCAAGGTTGCAGGACCTGACGGCATCAGCCCCGTGGTCCTGAAGACCTCCGCCATCTAGCTGTAACACCTCTTCAACCTGAGCCTGAAGCAGGAGGAAGTCCCGGTGCTGTGGAAGACGTCCTGCCTGGTTCCTGTACAGAAGAAGACGATTCCAGCTGGTCTAAATGACTACCGACTGGTTGCCCTCACATCTCATGTGATGAAGGTGCTGGAGAGGCTGGTCTTGGCCCACCTCAGGCCGCTGGTGAAATCTTCTCTGGACCCTCTGCAATTTGCATACCAGCCTCATGTTGGAGTGGACGACGCCCTCATCTACCTGCTGCAACGAGCTCAGTCTCACCTGTTCGGAACCGGTGGCTCTGAGAATCACTTTCTTTGATTTCTCCAGTGCATTTAACACCATCCAACCACTGCTACTGAGTGAGAAGCTGCGGGTGGTGGGGGTGGACACATCCACCGTCTCCTGGATCACTGACTACCTGACAGGCAGACCACAGTTTGTCCGTCTGGGCAGTGTGCTGTCTGATACGGTGGTCAGTGGTACTGGAGCTCCACAGGGAACTGTTCTGTCTCCCTTCCTGTTATACACCACTGACTTCCAGTACAACTCAGAGTCCTGCCATCTGCAGAAGTTTTCTGATGACTCTGCAGTGGTTGGGTGTATAAGGGATGGACGGGAGGAGGAGTACAGGGCAGTCGTGGAGGACTTTGTGGAGTGGGCGGGTAGAAATCACCTGCTTCTGAACAGAGAGATAGTGGTCGACTTCAGGAGGAAGACGACGGCTCCACAACAGCTGACAGTCCTGGGTGAGGAGGTGGACATGGTTGAGGAGTACAAGTACCTGGTGTCTCCATGACAACAGACTGAACTGGAAGACCAACATCAACGCTGTCTACAAGAAGGTGATGAGTCGACTCTTTTTCTTGAGGAAACTTCGATCCTTCAATGTGTGCAGCAAGATGTTGGAGATGTTCTACCATCTGTTGTGGCCAGTGCATTGTACTTCTCTGTGGTCTGCTGGGGGAGCAGCATTGGAGCCGGAGACACCAACAGACTTAACAAACTGGTTAAGAAGGCCGGCTCCATCATCGGCTACAAACTGGACAGCCTGGAAAAGGTGGTGGAGAGGAGGATGCTGAGGAAACTATTATCCATATTGGATAATCCTGCCCACCCTCTCCACCAACTACTGCAGGGGCAGTGGAGCACTTTTTTCAATACACTCCTCCAGCTCCGCTGTCACAAGGACAGATACAGGAGATCATTCCTGCCCCCCGCTATCAGACTGTACAATAACTCACCCCTCACCAAATCCATCACAAAACAATGACACCCTTGCACTGCTGTTTTGTCTGTTGTTTTGTTCTAATTCATTGCACTGTTGTTTAGTTTAGTTAGTTTATTTAATATTTTATTTTATTGTATATAATGTGCATTTTTTTAATTATATGTAATATAATTAAGCCCTGTACATGCTGCTGTAACAAGGGAACTGAGGAATTAATAAACTATCTATCTATCTATCTATCTATCTATCTATCTATCTATCTATCTATCTATCTATCTATCTATCTAAACGCCCAATATTACATATGCATTCAGGCAAACACGCAAAATGGACAACGTGTGTTAAATTGCACATTTGCAAGACACAATCGTCACTGCACGTCGTTAGTAGATCAGTTTGGAATTTTTTTTTGCGGGTGGTGTGGAATTTGCATGGGATTTTACACACGCAATCCTTTAGTAAATCAGGCCCAATTGTGTACAAAATGTTCTTGTTTGGCGTGGTTTACTATATACAGACCCCAGGAGTGGCCATAGAGAGAAAAGAAAATTAAATTGTGTGCACAAATTACTAAATCGAGGCCACGGGACACTAAATCATGGCTGCAAGATAGCCTTTCTTACGCATGAGAAGTTTATTTCATAGACTGTAAAAGTAGACATAACTTCCAGCTCTGAAAAATAAGGACAATGCAGAAGTGCCTTAAGCTGCAATACCACCAGGTGCCACTTGAGGTTGACTCCAAAAAGCCTCCAACTCCATAGACTGCTATTCAACTTCTCTCATAAAATGCTCAGTCAATAAAATTTCTCCACGTTTTCTGTATGTCATTCACTAAATTCACTCTTACAGATTAGTGTTCTGAAAATAATAACGTCGTTAATTATAAGATAAGCTTCAAAAAGCCGGGTTTTGGGGGAGCGTGTCAGTTTGATTGACAGGCCTGTGATGCAGTCAGGTTATGGCTGGCATTGGGCGTGACGCAGTATTGTTGGGTTTCCGATCAGATCGAGTCAGATCCTCCGCTCACTTCCCCCCAGCATGCCCAAAAATGGTCACGACCGGCTCCAAACTGCTCCGAACTAGCAAGATGGGGGCTGGCCAAATTCCGAACTCTAGGCTTCCTAACGGCCGTTCACAAACCAATAGGTGAAGTCACCAGTTGTTGCCACTTGGTTTATTCGGAGACAGTACAACAGGCTTTATCTTCTCAGCATAAGGTGCACTGCAATTGCTTCAAGTCTCAGTTGACCAAGTATAAAGCCGATAGCATCCTCAACGTTAGCATATTGCCAATGATGCCAAATCTACTAACTTTTTTGTTGTTGTCCATTGTGGCTCAGATGGTAGTGCAGGTTGCCCACTAATCCACATGCCTACAGTGGGTACGGAAAGTATTCAGACCCCTTTACATTTTTCACTCTTTGTTTCATTGCAGCCATTTGCTAAAATCAAAAAAGTTCATTTTATTTCTCATTAATGTACACTCAGCACCCCATCTTGACAGAAAAAAAACAGAAATGTAGAAATTTGTGCAAATTTATTAAAAAAGAAAAACTGAAATATCACATGGTCATAAGTATTCAGACCCTTTGCTGTGACACTCATATTTAACTCACATGCTGTCCATTTCTTCTGATCCTCCTTGAGATGGTTCTACTCCTTCATTGGAGTCCAGCTGTGTTTAATTAAACTGATTGGACTTGATTAGGAAAGGCACACACCTGTCTATATAAGACCTTACAGCTCACAGTGCATGTCAGAGCAAATGAGAATCATGAGGTCGAAGGAACTGTCCAAGGAGCTCAGAGACAGAATTGTGGCAAGGTACAGATCTGGCCAAGGTTACAAAATAATTTCTGCAGCACTCAAGGTTCCTAAGAGCACAGTGGCCTCCATAATCCTTAAATGGAAGAAGTTTGGGACGACCAGAACTCTTCCTAGACCTGGCCGTCCAGCCAAACTGAGCAATCGTGGGAGAAGAGCCTTGGTGAGAGAGGTAAAGAAGAACCCAAAGATCACTGTGGCTGAGCTCCAGAGATGCAGTAAGGAGATGGGAGAAAGTTCCACAAAGTCAACTATCACTGCAGCCGCTCTCCACCAGTCGGGGCTTTATGGCAGAGTGGCCCGACGGAAGCCTCTCCTCAGTGCAAGACATATGAAAGCCCGCATAGAGTTTGCCAAAAAACACATGAAGGACTCCCTGTTATGAGGTGGGTGTATTTTTCCAGGACCCAAATGCAAGCACACAGACTCGAGGTATCAGTTCCAAAAATACTGTCTTTATTGTCCAAAAAATAAAGAAACAAAAAACTACAAACCAAAAGGTGGCACCGAGCGTGTCCACTTTTCGTCCAGTCGGGAGGGCAACTCAACCGACAGCTCCAGGGGGACACGGGTAACAGGGCAGCCGGCAGACCAGCGGAAGGGACGGCGTCAACAATCCTCCTAGCCGGGAGGGCAACTCCACCGACTAGTGATTTTGACCGGGATATCCGCAGGAGACACAGAGGCCGGAGGAACGGGAACAGGAACAGGACTGACAGGGAGCTGACGGGGAGCAGACGGAAGACGGACGGGGAGCAGACGGAAGACGGACGGATGGCTAACAAAAACACAATGAACCGAACAACCAGAGTTGTGCAGGGGCAGGTTACATATAGTCTGGGGAGGTGATCAGGGAGATGCAGCACACCTGCAGGTGGTGATCAGGGATGAGTGGCTGCATCTGCTGGGACTGGTGAGGGGGCGTGGCCACGGGAGGTGAGTGGCGTGGCCACAGACAAAGACAGGGGACACAGGAGGAGAGGTGATCGGGGGCAAAATGGAGGACAAAACTGAACTCCTGACACTCCCAGACTATGAGAAATAAGATTCTCTGGTCTGATGAGACCAAGATTGAACTTGTTGGCGTTAATTCTAAGCGGTATGTGTGGAGAAAACCAGGCACTGCTCATCACCTGCCCAATACAATCCCAACAGTGAAACATGGTGGTGGCAGCATCATGCTATGGGGGTGTTTTTCAGCTGCAGGGACATGACGACTGGTTGCAATTGAAGGAAAGATGAATGCGGCCAAGTACAGAGATATCCTGGAAGAAAACCTCTTCCAGAGTGCTCTGGACCTCAGACTGGGCCGAAGGTTCACCTTCCAACAAGACAATGACCCTAAGCACACAGTTAAAATAACAAAGGAGTGGCTTCGGAACAACTCTGTGACCATTCTTGACTGGCCCAGCCAGAGCCCTGACCTAAACCCAATTGAGCATCTCTGGAGAGACCTGAAAATGGCTGTCCACCAACGTTCACCATCCAACCTGACGGAACTGGAGAGGATCTGCAAGGAAGAATGGCAGAGGATCCCCAAATCCAGGTGTGAAAAGCTTGTTGCATCATTCCCAAGAAGACTCATGGCTGTACTAGCTCAAAAGGGTGCTTCTACTCAATACTGAGCAAAGGGTCTGAATACTTATGACCATGTGGTATTTCAGTTTTTCTTTTTTAATAAATTTGCACAAATTTCTACATTTCTGTTTTTTTCTGTCAAGATGGGGTGCTGAGTGTACATTAATGAGAAATAAAATGAACTTTTTTGATTTTAGCAAATGGCTGCAATGAAACAAAGTGAAAAATTTAAAGGGGTCTGAATACTTTCCGTACCCACTGTAAGTGTCCTTCGGCAAGACACTGAACTCCCAGTTGCTCCCAAAGGTGTACCATTGGTGTCTGAATGTACCCCTGATGGTGAACACCTTGCATGCTCAGCTTCATTAATGGGTGAATGGAAAACTGTAAATTGAGCGCTTTGATGATAAAGCTCTATACAAGTGCAGACCATTTACCATTTACCATTGTCTGTGGATGGTACAGTATGTTGGACCTGCTACTATTTTAGTATCACTTCCATCGGGTTTCCATGAGAGCTGAAAGATGCAGACAATGAGCTTCCACACTGGCACGGACTCTTTCTCTCTTCAGAGGTGCAGACTCCCGGAAGTGTGTATCCCATTCCTCCTTCACTGAAGCAGTTTATTTTACAGGTAGATAATCACAACACACTAACTATTTTTAACCCGTATTAAAAAGGTGATTGCCACTCTCTGCAGCAGTTTCACAGAGGTTTGCAGCAAACAGGGTCGACCGTGTCCTTTCACTTACTTTCGCAGTGAGCTGGATTAGGGTCCATCCTGTCTCACTATTTTGATGTCAAGAATATTTGTGACATACTGTACTGTTTAGTTTATAGCAATTTTACTGTCAAAAATATTTTGGCTGCTGCTGTATTGACAATATTTTGTGATATTTACAATATAAATGATCTAAGAAGAACCAATACGAATATACAAAATATAAAATGTTGAAAATATACTGTATGCTCATTTTGAATTTGATGCCAGCAACATATCTTCAAAAAAGTGGTGACAGGAGTATGTTTACCACTGTGCTACATCACTTCTTTTAACAACACTCTGTAAACTTATGGGAACTGAGGATCCCAATTGCTGGAGTTTTGAAAGTAAAATGTTGTCCCTTTCTTGCCTGATATAGGATTTCAGCTACTATATAGTTCAGGTCTCCTTTGTCATATTCTGTTTCATGATGCACGAAATGTTTTCAATGGGTGACAGGTCTGGACTACTGAGCTATGCTGTTGTAAAAATGTGCAGAATGCAGTTTGGCATTGTTTTGCTAAAATAAACAAGGCCTTTCCTTTACCATTTTAAATGAGCTTGGGCCTAGAGAAGGCAGCGGTGTTTCTAGATCATGCTTATACTGTATATAGTTTCTTCTTTGCATGGTAAAGTTTTAACCCGCATTTGTGGATGTATGAACTGTGTACACTGGCGATGGTTTTCAGAAATGTTTCTGATCCCATTCAGCGATTTTAACAACAGAATTGTGTCTGCGGGCCTTAATGTCAGTCATCCAATATTTTGTGGCCTTTACCTTGCTTACTGACATTTCTCTAGATTCTCTTTATCTTTTCATGATTTTATATACCAGGGTAAAACAGGGTGTCCGCGGAGGTACTGCAGGGGGTCGTGAAATCTTTGGTTGATTAGACAATTTTTCATATTTTTTTATATATTTTTTCACCCAATTTCTTTTCCACAAATTTAAATGTCTTTAAATAGACATTAACATGAATCCAACATATTGTAGCAAATTGATAAATGGAGGCAGAAGATGTTATCTTTCAGTCAGAAATGCACACATTCAGCGACACACAGGAGCTCTCTCAAGCTGTGCACCAGTTCGCTCACAGCGTGCGACTAGCCTGGATCTGTCCCTCCAAGCCTCCTGCACACAAAGAGGAGGACCCGCCCCTATCGCTGCTGTACCAATCACAAGGCCCAGTTTAATATAAAACATAATTTTATACAATATATATAGCAGGGAGTCCCTGCTCCATCTCTCTATCAGTTTGGGGGTCCTTGACCTGAAAAATGTTGAAGACCCCTGCCACAGATGATGAATACCCAAATTCTTTGCAATTTTGAGTTGAGGAACATTATTCTTAATGTTTGCACTATTTGCCCACGTAGGGTGTCAGAGTGGTGAACATCTCCCCATCTCCACTGCTGAGAGACTCTGCCTCTCTCGGATGCTGTTTTTATACTCAATTGTGTAACCTTTTCTAGGTAAGCTAATTAGTTGCCAGATGTTCAACCAGGTGTTTTTTTGTATCATTATACAACTTTTCCAGTCTTTTGTTGCCTCTGTCCCGTTTTGTTGGTATCAAATTCAAAATGAGCAAATATTTTTCACAAAACAATACAATTTCTCAGTTTCAACATTTGATGTTGTATTTGGGCTATTTTCAATTGTTTATGGTTTTAAATTATGTGCAAATCATTGCATCCTGTTTTTATTTACATTTTACACAGCATCACAACTTTTTTGGAAACAGGGTTTTATAGAGTATGTCAATTTAAAGAGAAATATTTAGATAACACCATATGATTTTGTTTTGGAAGACTGTAACATGCATGAAAACACAGTTGAAGAATACAGTAAGTATCCATAAATACATCGAACAATTTACAGCTTTATATATTGTTCTATACATGTATGACAAGTACAACTTTCACTTTTGTTGTAATTCAGTAATAGCACTCAAGTAAATTGTTTCTAATTTGTGTCTTTTTTGTATCAGAAGATACATTTTAAAAATAAAAGATGAAAATGCTCAAGAAGTGTCGACATCGACGGTAATCTGACAAATTTGTCGTGTCAGTGTGGCATCTGTTTATGGCACTAAAGCCATGCTTGGATTTCAACTTGGATTCGATGTCACTAACATGCTGTGTGTTCTGTTCCCACTTAATACAAGATGCTAAATTGCAGGAGTGAGAGAGAGAGTGCGGTTCTTGTGGGGCTGCAGCCTTGATTAAAATAAAACTGTGGTGCGAGCAGATGGCCATGTAGACTTGCTTGCTTGCTTAAAAGTAGGCAGTCCACCCACCTTCTATGTTTTTCACACTTTATTTCACTGAAGAGAAGGCTGAAAGGGGAATAGATAACAAAACACTCTCTGTTGTTCCACTGTTTTCATAGCTATGTTCTTTTTGAAATATTCACATATCTGTTGCCCTTGAACGTTGGTACATGTTTGCATTTTGTTTATAGAAGGAGGTATATACAGTAATACTTGTCTTGATATTTAATGATTTGGCAGTGAATCTTATAAATAAATGTTTTTATTTGTCTGTAGGATTAACAACAAATTTGAGTGGTACTCAATTTGCAACCTTGTCTCCACAAAAATATGTTCATCTTCTAATACTCTGTTTTTGCTAAATATGTTTTGAAGGAAACAGAATCGCTGCCTTGATTATATTAACTCCCAATATTTATTTTTGTCCGCCAAAATGTCTGTCTGTGTAGTTAAATTTGAGGACCTAAGTACTGTGATACAGGAAATTATGGTTTTGGGAATATTGTTGTTTTGGTTAAATAGTGAACACATAAAGTCATTGTTGTTTTCCATATTGATGAAGCAACCTAACATTATCAAGAAAATGCTGACTTGCACTTCTGACACTTGCTGTTATTTTGTACATTAAAATGCCCTCCAGGGTGAGTTAATGCACTGTGACATCACTGTTGCGTGTGGACCATCGCACCCAATGTCAGTGATTCTGGATGTGATCAAAGGTGAAACGGACATCACACTTTCAGCCACAGAGGGCTGTTAACTGCTGCTTTCGAGTATTTAAAAAATACTTTATAATGCCTGACTGTATATTTAATGTGAATTGGTCATGTTGTGGCTAAAACCTAATCCCCCTTAATCAGGTCTGTATCTGCACTGATACCAATACTTTAAAATGCACTGAGACAAATTCAGAAACCAAATCTTGCAAGCATGTAGGGTCACACACTTATTCACAATACAGATTTTGCATGCACAAGGGAATTTGCATCA
Organism: Brachyistius frenatus; assembly: GCF_029030835.1. NCBI lineage: Eukaryota > Metazoa > Chordata > Actinopteri > Embiotocidae > Brachyistius > Brachyistius frenatus. The sequence continues at coordinate 35,345 of NW_027211095.1, forward strand.
CATTTGAGTGTGTAATATGGTTTCTTTTGCTCGCAATCGTCAAATTTGAGTGCTCTCTGGAGAAAAAAGCAAGAGCAGGTTTTGAGGTGAGTGCACAAATCAGGACTGCACATTCCAAACCTGTTTTGTCAGTGCACGCTCCAAAAGGTTTGTGTAGTTTAGTTTTGCACTCGCTCAATAGCCATAATGTTAACAAAATGACACTGATTTATATGTATACCTGCCTTCTAGCTGTATTGCTTCCCTCTGACATTGTTTCTGCCAGTTCATTGATCCCTGAGCATCAGCTGTTTCACCCATGTGCATTACTGAAACTTTAATATGTCGTCTTAGATTTTAAAGAAGGTGAGCAACAAACTAAATTGATTCTAGAAACATGTCAGGGTGGTCAGACCAGGTAAAAGACATTTGATTTCTTGCATTACATATATACCAACCACAACAGAGGGGATGCAGGTAAAGCACACAAATCAATGAAAATAAAAAAAATAAAAAAATAATTTTTGAGCTGCCAGTCAAAAGGGATGTGGACAGAGGGCCTGAAGATCAATGTGAGGGCGATGACCTTCATATTTGGTACATATCAATCAAGACCTGTGTTGAGGAGTACTTCGTGAGCCAGCCAACGGAGATAGAAATATCCTCTGGAGTTGTCCTTTACACAGAGAGAGTGATGGAAGTCCTGGCTGGCGGTAAATCCAGTCTGCAATGAATGTAATTTCTAATTTTAAGGGGTCTATTAATTCTTGTCCATCACCCCTGTCAGTAGTAGTTTTGATAGAGGTCATGAGGAGAGCTAACATTAATAATAACTGCCATATCACTGCTTGATGTGGCTGACAAGAGCGTCCTATTTGACAGTGTCCTCTTGGAAATAACATATGATGCCATTAGGTCCCATTATAGGTCAAACCCCACACAAACACACCCTGGTTGATGAAGAGCAACAGTAAATCACTCTAATCCAGCTGCGAGATGAAGGCAGGTTATTCCCTCATCACTGACGGGACGGGGGATTTGTGTCACAAGCTAAGCTTCGGTTTACCAGCTTGAGTCATGATGAAAGCTGTGATAGACCTAAACTGTCACTCAGGAGGGCTGAGCCACAAATCTCTGATCACCTGCCTTCTGCACGTCCAAAAAACGCAAACTGCACGCTTCAGTCAGTGTTGATGTTAAGGGATGCCCAGGTAAAGATCCAGCTCATGAGCCGGTGTGGCTTTCCTATCACACACAGAATCAGGATGAACACATTTTACCTCAGCTGTGTTAAAAAAAAAAAAAAACAAAGCCAAACAAATATATATAAAAATATGAAAAAGTGTTTGCCCCTTCCTGATTTCTTATTTTTTTGCATGTTTGTCACACTTAAATGTTTCAGATCATCAAATAAATTTAAATATCAGTCAAAGATAACACAAGTAAACACAAAATGCAGTTTTTAAATGAAGGTTTTTATTATTAAGGGAGAAAAACAATCCAAACCCACATGGCCCTGTGTGAAAAAGTGTTTGCCCCCTAAACCTAATAACTGGTTGGGCCACCCTCAGCAGCAACAACTGCAATCAAGCGTTTGCGATAACTTGCAATGAGTCTTTTCCAGCTGTGGAGGAATGTTGGCCGACTCATCTTTACAGAGTTGTTGTAATTCAGCCACATTGGAGGGTTTTCCAGCACCAACCTCCTTTTTAAGGTCATGCCACAGCATCTCAATAGGATTCAGGTCAGGACTTTGACGAGGCCACTCCAAAGTCTTCATTTTGTTTTTCTTCAGCCATTCAGAGGTGGACTTGCTGGTGTGTTTTGGATCATTGTCCTGCTGCAGAACCCAAGTTGACTTCAGCTTGAGGTCACGAACAGATGGCCGGACATTCTCCTTCAGGATGTTTTGGTAGACGGTAGAATTCGTGGTTCCATTTATCACAGCAAGTCTTCCAGGTCCTGAAGCAGCAAAACAGCCCCAGACCATCACACTACCACCACCATATTTTACTGTTGGTATGAGGTTCTTGTTCTGAAATGCGGCGTTACTTTTACGCCAGATGTAATGGGACACACACCTTCCAAAAAGTTCAACTTTTGTCTCGTCAGTCCACAGAGTATTTTCCCAAAAGTCTTGGGGATCATCAAGATGTTTTCTGGCAAAAATGAGACGAGCCTTAATGGTCTTTTTGCTCAGCGGTGGTTTTCATCTTGGAACTCTGCCATGCAGCCATTTCTGCCGAGTCTCTTTCTTCTGGTGGAGTCATGAACACTGACCTTAACTGAGGCAAGTGAGGCCTGCAGTTCTCTGGATGTTGTTGTGGGGTCTTTTGTGAGTCGTCGCTGCGCTCTTGGGGTAATTTTGGTCAGCCGGCCACTCCTGGGAAGGTTCACCACTGTTCCATGTTTTCTCCATTTGTGGATAATGGTTCTCACTGTGGTTCTCTGGAGTCCCAAAGCTTTAGAAATGGCTTTATAACATTTTCCAGACTGATAGATCTCAATTATTTTCTTTCTCATTTCTTCCTGAATTTCTTTGGATCTCAGCATGATGTCTACCTTTTGAGGATCTTCTGGTCTACTTCACTTTGTCAGGCAGGTCCTATTTAAGTGATTTCTGGATTGAGAACAGGTGTGTCAGTAATCAGGCCTGGGTGTGACTAGAGAAATTGAACTCAGGTGTGATAAACCACAGTTAAGTTATGTTTTAACAGGAGGGGGAAAACACTTTTTCACACAGGGCCATGTGGGTTTGGATTTTTTTTCTCCCTTAATAATAAAAACCTTCATTTAAAAACTGCATTTTGTCTTTACTTGTGTTATCTTTGACTAATATTTAAATTTGTTTGATGACACATTTAAGTGTGACAGACATGCAAAAAAATTGGAAATCAGGAAGGGGGCAAACACTTTTTCACACCACTGTGTGTGTGTGTGTGTGTGTGTGTATATATATATATATATATATATATATATATATATATATATATATATATATATACATACATATATATATACACACATATATACACACATATATATATATATATATATATATACACCCATACATATATAATATATATATATATATATATATATAGCAGCCAGGGTTTATTTGTGCAGGATTATCTTTTTTCTTTCCTGCTCTCATACAGATTGACATCATCACCGCTGATGCGGTTACCCTCCAGGTCCCTCAAGCAGAGATTTGACTCATCTCCCTCTCATCCTATTCCAACCCTCAGCCCCACTGAGTCCGCCTGTCAATACTGAGGCACTAAATGCTGCTCAGACTGTCAAAGAGAAACTGCAACATGCTGTCTTTCACACTTTACACAGTCCTACTGTATGAGCACAAACTATTCTGCAACTGAAAGGAAGGATAGACAATTTGCACAAGACCTTAAACTCTGCAGAAGTTGTTTGCTCCTCCTCACGTGAGACAGAAAAGAAAAACAAGAGAAGATAACCAAAATTACATTTAGAGAGATGCAGAGCGTGCTTACCTGCTCACGGTGCAGACACACAAACAGATCTGTGGCTTTCTGCTGCCGCGCCGCTCCACTCACCTACAGTAAATCACTTCCATGACTCACGTAGAGGGAAGATAACCGGCTCTCAGGAAAAGTGGAGTAAACACTCGCTGCAAAGGCGGGCAGGGCGCTCTCTGTCGCTGCAGTGCTGCTATCTCTCATCCTCGTTTCTTCTCCTGTCTCTTCCTTTGCTTTGATCTCTCCCTCTCTCTCTTTCTCTATCCAGTGGTGCCCCTCTCTCTCTCTTTCTCTCTCTCTCTCCAACTCTGCCACCCCCTCACTCGCTACCACAAGGTGTCACAATCAGTGTGTCTGCACCCACTGCCTCTTATTGGCTCTCACTTCTTGCTTTTCCTCTCTCTACCCCCTCCCCCAAACCCCCCACCCTCTGTCTTTTTTCGCTCTTTGGACTGTCTGCCTTAAAGAGCCAATGCTTCTCACCGATAGCTGCACAACTCAGAGCATGTCCAAATTCAAGTCAGCTAAATTTAGAAATGTTATGTATGAATAAACATGACATAAACAACATTTTCAGACAGTTTCGGGTACTCCTCTTACAGCTGTCCATCTATAGTAAACAAAAGTAAATACAGGATGCAGTCTACTTTGATGTTGTTTAGGAGCCTCAGGAGACCACTAGTTGCTTCTCATTTCATACAGAAAATCATCATTCTTTTAATTGTAAGAGACATTTCCCATCCTTACCCAAGGAGTTATTATTACACAGTGGTTTTGGATTAGAAGAGACTTTTCATTTTTAAACAGTGATTTATAACAGCTTCAGAGCAATGTTGTGTGTGTGTGTGTGTGTGTGTGTGTGTGTGTGTGTGTGTGTGTGTGTGTGTGTGTGGTGGGCGGGGGGGGGGGGTTAATTCAATTCAACTTTATTTATATAGCGCCAAATCACAACATAGGTTATTTCATGGCAGTTAACACATTAACGTCCTTACAGCAAGACGTTACAATATTATACAGAGAAACCCAACAATTCCCACATAAACCAGGAGGGACAAAAAAACTCCTCTTTAAGGGAGAAAAACCTCCAACAGAGGGAAGAAAAACTCCCTCTTGACAGGAAGAAACCTCCGACAGAACCAGGCTCAGAGGTGGGCGGAGCCATCTGCCTCGACAGGTTGGGGTGAGAGGAGAGCAGAGAGAGAAAAGGACAGCATAGACATAGAAGAGAAGAACTGTTGGTGGAGACAACAAGCGCAGGGCTGAGACATGCAGCTCCATGATGGGACATCTGGAAAAGAAAGAAGAGAAACTACGTGAGCGAGGGAACTGGATGGAGACAACAGACAATAAGAAAAAGATATGAGAGAGAAAAAGATGGTGAGGTATGAGTCAGTTAAAGAGTAGGAGGAAAGAAAAGAAGCTCAGCATGTAATGAGGTCCCCCAGCAGCCTCGGCCTCCAACACAAACTGGGAGCTGGTTCCACAGGGGAGGAGCCTGAAAACTGAAGCTCCGCCTCCCATTCTACTTCTGGAAACTCTAGGAACCACAAGTAGACCAGCGTACTGAGAGAGAAGTGCTCTGCTGGGATTATATGGTTCTATAAGATCTCTAAGATATGATGGAGCCTGGTCATGTAGAGCTTTGTAAGTCATCAAGAGAATTTTAAATTCTATTCTTGATTTCACAGGAAGCCAGTGAAGAGAAGCTAAAACTGGAGAAATATGATCTCTCTTGCTAAATCCCATCAGTACTCTTGCTGCAGAATTTTGGATCAGCTGCAGGTTTTTAATGAGTAATTTGGACATCCTAACAACAAGGAATTACAATAATCTAGTCTAGAAGTAACAAACGCATGAATGAGTTTTTTTTCTGCGTCACGCTGAGGAAGGATTTTCCTGATTTTATTAATATTACGTAGATGAAAGAAGGCAGTTCTGGAGATTTGCTTTATATGGTGGCTAAAGGACAAATCCTCATCAAATATGACTCCAAGGTTCCTCAGTTTTGCTGGAGGCCAAGACAACGTCATCCAGAGTAACTAAGTGATTACAGAAAGAGTTTCTGTGTCAGGAGTCAAGTTTTCCTCTGTTTTGCCCCTGAGCCCCTCTCCTCCCAATCCCCTCAGTCCCCTGTCTGCTTGTTCTGTGTCCTCCTCTCCTCACCTCCCGTGGCCACGCCACTCACCCCTGATCACCACCTGCAGGTGTGCTGCATCTCCCTGATCACCTCCCCAGACTATATGTACCCTGCCCCTGCACTCCTCTGGTTGTCGGTTCATTTGTTAGTCACCCATCCGTCCTCCGTCTGTTCTCCGTCCGTCCTGTTCCCCTTCCTCCGGCTTCAGTTCCTCCTGCAGAGCTACCTGTCGGAGTCACCAGTCGGTGGAGTTGCCTTCCTGACTCGGAGGATTATTGACTCCGTTTCTTCCAGAGGTCCTGTCTGCTGGTCTGCCGGCTGCCCTGCCAGCCGTGTCTCCCCAGATCTGTCAGTTGAGTTGCCCTCTCGACTGGAAGCAAGTGGACACAATAGGTGCCACCTTTTAGTTTGTTTGTTTGTTTTTGTTTATTGCAATAAAGACTGTATTTTGGAACCGATACCCAAGTCTGTGAGCCTGCATTTGGGTCCTGGTAAACACCACCTCATGACATTCTGAGGTGTTTAGGACCAAGTACAAGAACTTCTGTTTTGTCTGAATTTAGAAGCAGGACGTTTTTGGTCATCCAGGCCTTTATGTCTTTTAGACAGGCTTCAAGTTTTACTAACTGATTAGTTTCATCTGGTTTTATAGAAATATATAGCTGAGTGTCATCTGCATAACAATGGAAGTTTATGCAGTGCTTCCTGATGACATCTCCTAAGGGAAGCATGTACAAACTAAAAAAGTATCGGGGCCCAACACTGAGCCTTGTGGAACTCCATAACTAACTCTTGTTTGTCTGGAAGACTCATTGTTGACATGGACAAACTGGAATCTATCTGATAAGTAGGATTTGAACCAGTCTGATGCAGTTCCTTTAATCCTCATAACGTCTTCTAATCTCTGTAAGAAGATCGTATGATCAATCATATCAAAAACAGCACTGAGGTCCAGAAGAACAAGTACAGAGATGAGTCCATTATCTGAGGCTAATAAAAGGTCATTAGTAACTTTCACCAGTGCTGTTTCTGTGCTATGATGAACTCAAAGCCTGACTGAAAATCTTCAAACAGATCATTCTTTTGTAAATGATCACAAAGTTGAGGTTTTAGGGCTGTTAAGAGACATGGCCATATTTCTAGAAAGAAGAGCTGCACCATCCAAAGTAGGATGGATGCCGTCTCTCCGGATCAGACCAGATTTTCCCCAGAAAGTATTCCAATTGTCAATGAAGCCCACATTGTTAGCGGGACACCACCTCGACAACCAGCGGTGAAGTGAAGACATACGGCTAAACATATCATCACTGGTCCGGTTAGGAAGGGGTCCAGAGAAAACTACAGAGTCCGACATCATTTTTGCAAAGTTGCACATTAACTTTAGTGACCTCCGATTGGCGTAACCGGGTGTCGTTACTGCCGACGTTAATAACAATCTGACTGTATTTACGATTAGCCTTAGTCAGCAGTTTCAGGTTTGATTCAATGTCGCCCGCTCTGGCCCCGGGAAGACATCTGACTCTGGCCCCGGAAAGACATCTGACTCTGGCCCCGGGAAGACATCTGACTCTGGCCCCGGGAAGACATCTGACTCTGGTCCCGGGAAGACATCTGACTCTGGCCCCGGGAAGACATCTGACTATGGGCCGCTGGTTTCGCTAACTTCACATTCCGCAAAATAGAGTCTCCAATAACCAGAGTTGGTTTCTCAGCGGGTGTTTCGCCGAGTGGGGAAAATCGGTTGAAGACGTGAAGGGGTCGGTGGTGAACCGTGGGCTTCTGCTTGGGACTATGCCTCCGTCGTACTGCCACCCAGCCGCCCGGCTGTCCGGGTGCTGCGGGGGACCAGCTAACTAAGCCTGCAGCCCTGGGCAGCTCCCTGAGAAGCTCCTACGGCTAGCTGGTTATTTAGCATGGTGCACAGCTGCGACTCTAATTTTATGACCCTGGCCTCCAGAGCCCGAACTACACTACATTTATTACAGGTAACATTATCATTAAGGGAGGCAGGGTCGTAACTAAACATGTCACACACCGAGCAGGAAAAACAAGAAGAGGTGGAGGGAGAGAGGGAAGCCATTGCTAACTGCTAAGCTAGCAGTACCAAAACGCCAAGTCAAGTGAACATTGGTCAAAGATTTAACAGTAGAATTGTTCAAGAAGAGCAAGTGTGAGTTTTCACTTGAGATTAGAAGTGTGGAGAGAGTTAAAATGTGTATAATTCAGGAAAAGAAGCTGAAATAGAAGAGAGAAGTAACACTAGTCACAATGTTTGTAGACAGGAAGTGACGCAATATGCTCGCTAACGTCAGACGAGATCAATCCAATCAGTTAGTTTGGTTTTATTGTTTTATTAAATAAACCGGTGGTGGGAATCTGATTTATACAGACAGTCCACATTGAAATATGCATTGAGCCTTACACTATAGTGGTCAGTTTAGTGAAGATATCTAAATTGTCAAGCCGATGGGAAAAAAAGGAAAACAACCTGGCAAAAGCAAAGCCACGAGCTGTAACTTGCGACTCGTCCGGTCAGAGAAAAGTTTTCAGAGTAATTGGGTTAAGGTTATTTTAAACAAACCTAATTGAATCAAGCCAATGCCAGAAATTACCCACAGGAGTCGTGAGTTGTTGTTGTTAATTCCTGTAGACGCTGGACACTGACGAGCGTGTGTGTCAGGAGCCTTCATCAACACGGATACTGACACAATTACTCAGATTATACTTGTACTCGTCAAAAGTACATCATCTGTACTGGATACTTGTTTCAGCCAAGTACTTGTCTCATCCCTGGTGCCAGGCCACCTCCAAATGTGGCCTGAACAGATTGGATCTCAATGCGTCCTGAGTGTGTTTCCACCTGCACAGCTGGCCAGTTGTGATCCGATCTAGGCTGGATATGTCTGGATTGATGTTTCCAAATGTAAACAAGGCCAAGATTAACACAAGAGACCTGTGACAGGCATCTTGCCTACACCAGTGGGTTCTCCCAGCACGAATGACAACAGCCAGCTGAAGTACAGTTTCCAAGGTGTTTTATTCCACCAGCCACAAACATACAATATATTAGTGATGTTACGAGGTGTGCCGACGCTTCGAAGCGTGTGTCGAGTAATGGAGGGGGCGTTTCCTCGAAGCGTGTGTCGAGGCTTGCTTCATTTAGGGGAGGAGCCAAAAATGATGACGTCCGAAGCCTCGCTGCCGGCTGTACCACGTGACTGCTTCGGGAAGTGGTTCAGGTGTTGCCGGGAGGTTTGACGGCAATATAAACCTCTCAGGCTCCGTTCAAAATGTGGGTTGTTGGTGGAGAGTTGAGGTCAGTTGAGAGTTTGGATAGTTTGGAGAGTTTAGAGAGAGAGAGATAGTTTGGAGATTTAGGAGAGTGAGGAGAGAAGGAGGTGATAAGATGGAGCCAGCTGGGAAGAGGAGGATTTCCCCTGTGTGGGAACACTTTGATTTGATAACTCCTAATAAGGTAAGCTATATCTAACTCTATTTCAGACACATTAGGTTTGCTTATCAAGAACTGTATTTTTCACAGTTTCTTATTTTATTCAAAGGTGAGTTGGGGTACAATAACAACACCTCATCCATGCTGAGGCGTTAATGTGCCTTGCATGAGAATAAGGAGGAAACTGGAGCTTCACCCAGCCAAGGTAAGTCATTACAATATTACAAATGCACCATCACAATTTTTCCCTGTTCACTTTTGTTTATTGTGCAAATAAAGACAGGTAACAGACACTGTATTTATTCTCTTTTAACCAGCCACCAGAAAACCAGAGCTGGATGAAGCCCTCGTCTCCATGATAGTGAAGGACACACAGCCCTTCAGTATTGTGGATGATGTTGGATTCAGGGCATTTGTGTCCAAACTGGATCCTAATTATGTCCTCCCTACAAGGCAGGTATGTATGGGTGCATGCATGAAACAAATGAGTACTTTATTGTGTCTCACAGTTCAGCACTATATATTTTTTCCTTGAGGCTCTGAAGGCCATGGTGGAGGCCAAGTATGAGTCAGCTAAGGAGAAGGAGAAGGCTAAAATGGAAAAGGTGGCTGCTGTTAGCCTTACTTCAGACATGTGGACATCCATAAAACCAAAAACTGTTGAGAAACTGTTATTTCTGAATAAAAATGAATAAAATGTCCCCTGTCCTGTACATCATTGTCCAAGTTACACAAGCATATTCAGTCCCCTCTTCCTAGTTACACAAGCACTTCCACTGTCCTCTGCCTGCTTAAGCCCATGCCATTTTCCTAAAGTGACAGAAAAACATGATTACACAACCTGCCATATCATATGATACTACCATTTTGGGAAAAGTACACACACAGAATACATTCAAAAGATATTTTATTATGCACATATGTGATAATTTATGTACAGAAATTATTTGGTCATACATTTTTGTAATTCATAGTCATTCCCAACAGCCACAACAGACACAAACATTCAATGCATCACATGTGGTTCAGCTACAGCTGCCTGTGATTATACACTTGGCCAGTAGGTGGTTTCGTGTGCACATGAAGCTTCGAGTAATGAACCCTTTCTCGAACCAATTGGCTGAAGTGGTTCGATGCCTCATGAGGCTTCATCTCACCATCACTACAATATATCGATAAACAATTTCTGTGTGCACGTCTGTCTAGCATCCGAGCTCTCACCGCACATCTGTCCAGCAGCCATCCTGCGTATCCTCTGTAGTGTGCGCCACATCTGGTGACCTGCTAGGGTTTTTATGTGGATTAGAGAGGGACAATCAGGGATGTGATTCAGCTGGGGCTAATTAAGCCCCTTCCAGGCACCTTTTCCCTGAACCACTCCCCCAATCAGTCCCTCCTGCAGCTGAGCCAAACCACGCCCCACCACCACAAGACCATTTTTCAAGTTGGTGAGAAAGCAAAAAGTCGCTGTGGATTTGCCTACATAATGTAATATATTTAACCAACATAGTGCGTGTTAAATTACTTACACAAAGTTATTTATTTTAATCCTAACCTGGATGTTTTTATAATCCTAACCACGTGGTTTATGTTGCCTAAGGCCTGGAACACTGCCTGCGTGGCGTGTTGCTGTGAGGCGTCATTTCATTTGGGCGTCCATTTTAATCGATGAGAGCAGTCACGATGCCCGCTGAGATGCAAAGATCAGCTGCATGCGCGTCGTGTCATCCAAATATATCATGTAGACACTTTATATATGTGCGGGGCTGGAACTTCGATGCTCTCTGTGTGTCTGTGTGTATTTGTGTCCTGTGCTGTTCGAGGGTAAACACAATCCACAAGCCTGCTTTTTGGTTGCAACTCATCAGATGATAGTATCCAAAAATACTATTCTGATGGCCATTATCAAAGAGAAACTCATCCATTCAATGGTAGGACCTGCACTGCAGTGGAAAAGCGGCAGGTATGGATACACACACGCAAGCAAACCGCGCATCTGAATTAACACACATGCCTTGCAGGCAGTATGTCCCAGGCTTAACCCGAAGGCCCCTCACTTTTCAATGTGACACTACCATGGTATACGCTAGTGTACTGATGGGTGCATTGGCATGATACCGGGTTGCTTGTTCATCAGGGTTATCAGATTAGAAAATGTGTTGTTTTGGAGCAGAATTATGAATTTGGATGGATACAGCTAAACTCATTATTCAATTTTACTGATTTATATATTTTTGTCTTTCTGTTGTCCTCAGAACACGTTTAGCATGGTGATTTAATTGCGACTCATGCAACTTGTTAAACAGGAACTTCTGCTGCACAGAGCCAATAATGCTAATTTATTATCCAAGTCATCAAACAAAATAAATATAAATACACATCAAAGACATAACTTGGCGGTGACTAAGGAAACATGCACCATTATTTTCCAAACCATACTGAGGCTGGTATTAATCAGTGTCATGTTACTTTGTTGGATTGTTGAACAGCATCTGAATTTTTGCGAAGCCTTCAGTTGGGATTGAGATTTTATTTGGACAATAAATTGTGCCAAATAGTTTCCTTTAAGCATAGACTCATCCTATCTCTAACAGCAAGGAGAAGGAGGAAGATTTGACCCTTTACGTAATTCAGCGTAGCTCTGCCAGACTGAATTTCGGAATGCTTTAAAACCTGACCCTCCTTCATACAACATAGGGATTTCAAAATTAAAGGAATTTAATCAGATAGATCAAACCACATACACACCAAGACTCCTTCAGGATATCATCAAATCATTCCAATCCTGTCAGACATACAGTGGGTATGGAAAGTATTGAGACCCCTTTACATTTTTCACTCTTTGTTTCATTGCAGCCATTTGCTAAAATCAAAAAAGTTCATTTTATTTCTCATTAATGTACACTCAGCACCCCATGTTGACAGAAAAAAACAGAAATGTAGAAATTTGTGCAAATTTATTAAAAAAGAAAAACTGAAATATCACATGGTCATAAGTATTCAGACCCTTTGCTCATATTTAACTCACATGCTGTCCATTTCTTCTGATCCTCTTTGAGATGGTTCTACTCCTTCATTGGAGTCCAGCTGTGTTCAATTAAACTGATTGGACTTGATTAGGAAAGGCACACACCTGTCTATATAAGACCTTACAGCTCACAGTGCATGTCAGAGCAAATGAGAATCATGAGGTTGAAGGAACTGTCCAAGGAGCTCAGAGACAGAGTTGTGGCAAGGCACAGATCTGGCCAAGGTTACAAAATAATTTCTGCAGCACTCAAGGTTCCTAAGAGCACAGTGGCCTCCATAATCCTTAAATGGAAGAAGTTTGGGACGACCAGAACTCTTCCTAGACCTGGCCGTCCAGCCAAACTGAGCAATCGTGGGAGAAGAGCCTTGGTGAGAGAGGTAAAGAAGAACCCAAAGATCACTGTGGCTGAGCTCCAGAGATGCAGTAGGGAGATGGGAGAAAGTTCCACAAAGTCAACTATCACTGCAGCCCTCCACCAGTCGGGGCTTTATGGCAGAGTGGCCCGACGGAAGCCTCTCCTCAGTGCAAGACATATGAAAGCCCGCATGGAGTTTGGCAAAAAACACATGAAGGACTCCCAGACTATGAGAAATAAGATTCTCTGGTCTGATGAGACCAAGATTGAACTTTTTGGCGTTAATTCTAAGCGGTATGTGTGGAGAAAACCAGGCACTGCTCATCACCTGCCCAATACAATCCCAACAGTGAAACATGGTGGTGGCAGCATCATGCTATGGGGGTGTTTTTCAGCTGCAAGGACAGGACAACTGGTTGCAACTGAAGGAAAGATGAATGCGGCCAAGTACAGAGATATCCTGGAAGAAAACCTCTTCCAGAGTGCTCTGGACCTCAGACTGGGCCGAAGGTTCACCTTCCAACAAGACAACGACCCTAAGCACACAGCTAAAATAACAAAGGAGTGGCTTCGGAACAACTCTGTGACCATTCTTGACTGGCCCAGCCAGAGCCCTGACCTAAACCCAATTGAGCATCTCTGGAGAGACCTGAAAATGGCTGTCCACCAACGTTCACCATCCAACCTGACGGAACTGGAGAGGATCTGCAAGGAAGAATGGCAGAGGATCCCCAAATCCAGGTGTGAAAAGCTTGTTGCATCATTCCCAAGAAGACTCATGGCTGTACTAGCTCAAAAGGGTGCTTCTACTCAATACTGAGCAAAGGGTCTGAATACTTATGACCATGTGATATTTCAGTTTTTCTTTTTTAATAAATTTGCACAAATTTCTACATTTCTGTTTTTTTCTGTCAAGATGGGGTGCTGAGTGTACATTAATGAGAAATAAAATGAACTTTTTTGATTTTAGCAAATGGCTGCAATGAAACAAAGAGTGAAAAATTTCAAGGGGCCTGAATAATTTCCGTACCCAATGTATGTGCATACTAATAAAGCTACACGTATCACCCCTCACCCCCTTTTTTTGTCTATCATTTTCATAACTGAATATAACTAGTTTTTTTTTTAAACATATTTATAGTTGAAAACATTTGCTTTAAAAATGTGACCTATAAAGATGTGAAATTGTAAATACAATATGATGCAGGAATCTATATATACAATCAGCAATGAGAGCAGAGGACTGTGGAATTTGAGTGGATTCAGCCTTTTAATGATCAGTTCAAACTGGATCTGTACTGAAAGAAGGCCAAGAGTCAAGCTACCAATTTGCAATTATAATTAGCCTTCAAGCCCCTTAAAATGTAGATTACATATATTCTCCATGCTGCTGTGTCCTCTTGTGATATTTGTTCTAATTCAGCATGAAAAATACATTAATGGTAGAGTCAGAGATGTGCTCTTGCTGAAGTGGTGAAGTGCTCTCTGTGTATTGGTTTTTGGGTATCAGAAAATGTGCTGCCGCTGCTTTGAAATGTAAGCATCCTAAATCATTCACCATGATAACACCATGTAACACCGTGCAGTGTCCCTGCTATTACAAAGCATTCACCCAAGTCAAGTGCAGCAGCTCTGAGATGGACAGAAAATTCACAAGGATTGCTAAAACATCTGTCCTGGTCTTATTGGGAGCTGTCTGTCGTATTCAGGAGTCATCTTATTGTGCTTCTTGTTACTTTTGATTTGGGGGTTTTATATGACTCTCTGGGCCTGATTTACTAAGATCTCAAATAAAGGGTACTAAATTGCGTATTCCTTCCAAAAGTTTGCCAAATTTTTTGCGCTCGTTTTGCAGGTGATTTTTGCGTCATGATTCTGTGATGAGCAGGTGAATTGGTTTCATTCAGTGCCTCTCGACTGCTCGGGAACCTTATAAAGCTACCTGTCAATTCTGCAGGACACATTCAGTACCTGTGAACACCTGAATAACGGGACTGGGTGGGATATCCAAGCAGCTATACGCTGGAACGACCCAGAGGCAGGACAATGCTGAGTCGTAAGAAGTTTTTACATTGCTAGTATTTCATAGCTCTTCCTTGTTATTGGCTGTCAATTATCATTCCGTTCATTCAATAACTATGACTAGACGATATGTCTGAATAATTTTTCACTGTCATCTCAAAAATGTTTCCACGGGTGTAAAACCGTGTTCTCTACGTATACTTTGGTTTCCCTGCATCTCCTTCTCATCACAATAAGAGCAGCCATTTCTCCAGATTTGCGCACCTGATTAATACATTCCTTTCAGTAGTACTAATATACCCACGCAATCACTTCTCCTATGTTTACTTTCAAGTTAAGTAAATATCGTTGCAGGTGTTAAATTGTTCTATTTGCATTTCCCCTCCCAGTATTTTGCACCTTCAAGCAGAAACGCCCAATATTCCACATGCATGCAGGCAAACACGCAAAATGGACGTGTTAAATTGCACATTTGAAAGACGCAATCCTCACTGCACGTCTTTCAAATGTGCAATTCATCATTCAGTTCATTCAATAACTATGACTAGATGATATGTCTGAATAATTTTTCTCTGTCATCTCAAAAATGTTTCCATGGGTGTAAAACCACGTTCTCTACGTATTCTTTGAGTAAATCTGCTTGGATATTTTTTGGCGGGTGATGTGGAGTTTGCACGTGATTTTACACACACAAATGTTTAGTAAATCAAGCCCTCTGTGCGCTGGTCTGTTGATTAGTATTAAGAAATTATGTGGACATATTTCCTTTTTGGAGATCCAGAAGTAGATCTGTATGGAGACCAGTAGTGGCCATAGAGAGAAAAAACAATTTTTAATCGTGCGCACAAATGACTAAATCATGGCCATGAGACACTAAATGGTGTGCAAGAGACAGCATTTTGTGCACAGGTTTTACTTAATTCTTCCTGCTCTTGCTCTTTCTCTCTCTCTCTCTCTCCTTTCTTCTCACTTCCTCTTTGCACTGACAACCACACACAAACATTCTGCATTCAGCAAGAAAATGACATAATTGGACAATAAATAAATTAACTAACCAGCAGTTATAATACAAATAAATGTAAGATGAGTGTAGTATACTGCTTAGCTATGTGACATCATTGTGGAGTCCACTGTAATGACTGAGAAAAACAAAGCTGGCCGGGGTCATAGTATTTTGCACAGCCACTCTGAAGGGCGGACCTATCATCGAGCAGTGTCAGAGGTTAACCACGTTTGTCCCGCTCCTCCTTCACTGTGATTGGATGGCTGGTGACAGTGATGAGTGCAGTGCTAATATTTTTCAACTCCCGTTGACTGGGAAAAAAATCGCTGAGAATAAACGCTCAGCACCTCATCAAGCTGCAAATAAACAAATAAAACAAATAAAAGAATCAATGAACAAAGGTACGGTGTGGAAAACGTGCCAGCAGTAATTTAAATGTAATTTGTAGTTAATAGAGTCGATATGGAAACCCATTTTTATGGCCCTTTAAAACATTGCAGTTTTTAATTGTGATCTTATATTCTAGGCCGTGGGTTCCCAACCCATCGCTCATGAGCTACCAGTAGTTCGTTACCCGTTTCTGAGTAGCTCTTGGAAGGTTCCAACAACAAGCAACGTTTCCAATACATAGACTTACTTGGGCAGGCCGCCCAGGGATATTTGGCGATACATTTCCGCATTTTTTATGTATTTATTTTTTTAACCTGTCTGTGAGAACAATGCTATCAATGCAATCGATTAATGAGTTGACGATCTCTCCTAACTCTCCTTCACATGTCTGTTCCGCACCGTGTCAGTGCAGCAGAGGTTGAGCGCTGCCCCTCGTGAAGCACACAGAAATCAGAGGACTGTAACTAGCGCAAACTCTTTTCGGCAGTGTGGCCCAGCTGACAAAGAGTCACAGCTCTGTTGAGCCTTCTATTCCTTCAGCTCTCAGCAGTAATGGCTTCATCAACTTCTTCACTAATATTATTGTTACCATAAGGGAAAAAATTGGGCAGACCCTTCCTGCCACTGTTACTAATATGTTGTTGGGATCAGATTTGTACCCTGCAATTATTTCCTCATCTGGATCATCTACCTGTCTGTTGGATCCCATCCTAACAAATCTCCTCAAGGAAGTCTTCCCTTTAATAAATACTTCCAGATTAGATCAGATCAATCTATCTCTTTCAACCGGTTATGTACCACAGGCTTTTATAGTGGCTGTAATCAAACCTTGACTTAAAAAGCCTACTCTTGATCGAGCTGTTTTAGGAAACTACAGACCAAATTCCAACCTGCCGTCTCTTTCTAAAATCCTTGAAAAAGTTGTTGCAAACCAACTTTGTAATCATTTACAGAGGAATGATCTATTTGAAGATTTTTAGTCAGGCTTTAGAGTTCATCATACCACAGAGACATCTCTGGTGAAAGTTACTAACGATCTTCTAATAGCCTCAGACAAAGGACTTGTTTTTGAACTTGTTCTTCTGGACCTTAGTGCCACTTTTGATACAATTGATCATACAATCTTATTACAGAGATTGGAAGATGTTACGAGGATCAAAGGAATTGCATTAGACTGGTTCAAATCGTACTTATCAGATAGATTTCAGTTTGTACATATCAACAATGAGTCTTCCAGACAAACAACAGTTAGCTATTGAGTTCCAATCAGTGTTAGGCCCAATACTTTTCACTTTGTACATGCTTCCCTTAGGAGATGTCATCAGGAAGCACTGCATAAACTTCCATTTCTATGCTGATGACATGCAGCTATATCTTTCTATAAAACCAGACAAAACAAGTCAGTTGGTAAAACTTGAAGAAGGCCTGGATGACCAACCATTTTCTCCTTCTAAATTCAGACAAAAGGGAAGTTGTTGTACTTGGTCCTAAACACCTCAGAAACTAATCACTTAGTTACTCTGGATGATGTTGTCTGGCCTCCAGCAAAACTGTGAGGAACCTTGGAGTCATATTTGATGAGGATTTGTCCTTTAGACACCATATAAAGCAAATCTCCAGAACTGCCTTCTTTCATCTACGTAATATTAATAAAATCAGGAAAATTCTTCCTCAGCGTGACGCAGAAAAACTCATTCATGCGTTTGTTACTTCTAGACTAGATTATTGTAATTCCTTGTTGTTAGGATGTCCAAATTACTCATTAAAAACCCTGCAGCTGATCCAAAATTCTGCAGCAAGAGTACTGATGGGATTTAACAAGAGAGATCATATTTCTCCAGTTTTATCTTCTCTTCACTGGCTTCCTGTGAAATCAAGAATAGAATTTAAAATTCTCTTGATGACTTACAAAGCTCTACATGACCAGGCTCCATCATATCTTAGAGATCTTATAGAACCATATAATCCTAGCAGAGCACTTCTCTCTCAGTACGCTGGTCTACTTGTGGTTCCTAGAGTTTCCAGAAGTAGAATGGGAGGCGGAGCTTCAGTTTTCAGGCTCCTCCCCTGTGGAACCAACCAGCTCCCAGTTTGTGTTTGAGGGGCAGAAACCCTCTCTAGCTTTAAGATTAGACTCAAAACGTTCCTTTTTGATAAAGCCTATAGTTAGGGCTGGCTCAGGTAGACCTGAACCAACCCTTAGTTATGCTGTTATAGGCCGAGGCTGCTGGAGGACCTCGTTACATGCTGAGCTTCTTTTCTTTCCTCCTACTCTTTAACTGACTCATACCTCACCATCTTCTTCTCTCCCATAGTTTCTACTTATTATCTGTTCTCTCCATTCAGTTCCTTCGCTCGCGTAGTTTCTCTTCTTTCTTTTGCAGATGTCCCGCCATGGAGCTGCATGTCTCTGCCCTGCGCTTGTCGTCTCCACCAACATGCTGTCCTTTTCTCTCTCTGCTCTCCTCTCACCCCAAGTGGTCAAGCCTGAGCCTGGTTCTGTCAGAGGTTTCTTCCTGTTAAAAGGGAGTTTTTCCTTCCCTCTGTTGGAGGTTTTTCTCCCTTAAAAAAGAGTTTTTTCCCTCCTAGCTTACGTGGGAATTGTTGAATTGTTGGGTTTCTCTGTATAATATTGTAAAGTCTTGCTGTAAGGACTTTAATGTGTTAAGTGCCATGAAATAACCTGTGTTGTGATTTGGCGCTATATAAATAAAATTGAATTGAATTGAAAATAGATGTCTCCGGCCACAGAGTTGCATGTCTCTGCTCTGATTGCCGGCCCTATCAACAGTTCATGTTTTGGATCTCTATGCTGTCCTTTTCTCTCTCTGCTCTCCCCTCACCCCAACCGGTCGAGGCAGATGCCCGCCCACCTCTGAGCCTGGTTCTGTCGGAGGTTTCTTCCTATTAAAAGGGAGTTTTTCCTTCCCTCTGTTAGAGGTTTTTCTCCCTTAAAGAGGAGTTTTCCCCTCCTGGCTTATGTGGGAAGTGTTGAATTGTTGGGTTTCTCTGTATAATGCTTTTCTAAGTAATAATTTCTGCTGTAAGGACTTTAATGTGTTAAGTGCCGTGAAATAACCTGTGTTGTGATTTGGTGCTATTTCAATCAAATTTAATTGACTTGAACTTCATTAAATGCACATAGTCTTGGCTATTTTTATACGTGAAACAAAGAGACCAAACTGGGAACAAAGTGTTTTGTTTAAAATCTTAAAATCCCCTATTGAAAACCTTATTCAGAAAAAAAGCATTAGATTAGACTTGGTTGCGTGTGTGTTAACTGTGACTGTGACTGGCTGTGAGGATTGCCATGCACCAAGTTGTCATCGTTCAAACTTTGTTTGGCAGTTTAATATGATAAGATCCTCTTCTAATGTGTCCCAGATGTAGGAAATAATCATTTGCATCCATTATCAGGATGACAAGAAGAGGCTGGGTCAACTTGAGAAAATTCAATCTCTTTCTCTCTCCTCACCCTCTTCCCTTGTTTCTATTTGACTGGTGTCATTTCTTGACCACAAAACGTGTTCATAACTTGAACTTTTAAAACCATTAATTAAGACTTATCTGTCACATTTAGAGTTGATTTCTCAAGGGAAAAAAAAAAAATCCATATATTCATATTTCAAAGAGGAGAAGGTCAGGAAGCACAACGTCAAGAGACCAGCCACCTTTGGAAGTCTAGACTTTGCTAAATGTTAGTTTTTAGTGCTGAGCACCACTGGTTCAATAAAAGTCATTATTTTACTTAGCCAAAAATGTACTTTGTCCTAGAGATTTCAGATTCAGATTCAGAAAAGCATGCTACAAAATTAAGGCTTATGTGATGTCCACTTTTGATTGGCAGAAAATTTAATTATATTTTGAGGAGAAATAATATTGGTTTTTATTCCTCTACATCTATCTGACAGCTTTACTTTTCAGAAAATCATACACTGTACAACACAACACATTTGAAGCTGCTTCCCTACTTGTTTGGCTTGCGATCTTAAAGTGATATGTAGTTTGAGCCCCTTGTCTGTTATTTCAGATGTCTGAGTTGTCAGAAGTTGTTCCACCTAAAACTCTTTAGCACTTAAAACTGAGATTTTTTTTTGTTAAAAACACATGTATGCAGCAGAACTTTGTTTTTTAAATCTTCCTGTGCCATTCAGCATCTCACAAACCATAAGATTTATCTTTTGATCCTTTGAAAGGTTAAAAAACACTGTACACTACCAACATGTATACAGTAGAGTAGTTTAAACTAGTCTAATATAACCAGCTAGAACAGCCAGATGCTAATTACAAACACATCTGTCTTAACAATCTAATTACATTAACAATAAGAGAGTGAAAGGGGCCAATTTTATGGTCCCTACTCTTTTAAGTGAGATATGAAAGGCAGGACGTTTTTTATATTGTTGTATTGGTTGAGTAGTACTCTGAATAGTTCTTCCACCACATAGCATTCACTCAAAACCTTGTGCAATAAATGATTAATACTGGACCTTGAGGTGTGCAATGAGAGCAATGATTGTGCAGCTTTAAAAAAATCAATACTTTTCCTCATCGCCTCCATACATCACGATATTTCCAAACACTGTGGAGTGTAAAGGATCATAGCAGCAACGCTTAGACTTTTTTTTTAATCTTCAGCAGCTGGCAGCACTTTACATTACTCCTACAGCCGAACCTGAGCTCGATCCACTAGCTTGTTGGAAACTTTGAATTGGAATGGATTCCCTTCCCTTCATCTGTCTCGATTATTTATTGTTCTGACAATAGTGTCGGTGCTTTTACATTGGGTGATTGGTTTTCTTTTTGGGTGCAGATTTAGAATTTAATTCAAGGCAGGAGTTGCCCCTGGACAAAGATCTGTCTCGATGACGTCTGTGAACAGCCGCCGGGACAAAGTCAGTTAACATGCATTTACTACAGCAATTCACTATATCTGGCTTGCATTTCCACCAAAAATGATTCACAATTTTCACAGTGTTATTAGATTTGTAGTCATTTGTCATCATTGTATCTGTTCCAGCTAACAAAACAACACGTGTGTCAACTAAGCATGCTTTTGAGGCACAATTTCCTGGCATTTCTTTAAGTGTGTGACAGGTAACTGATAGAGAAAGTGAATATAATGCAGCGCTGATTATGAAAGCACTCACTGAAAAGAAAAGAAAAGAAAAGAAAAGAAAAGAAAAGAAAAGAAAAGAAAAGAAAAGAAAAGAAAAGAAAAGAAAAGAAAAGAAAAGAAAAGAAAAGAAAAGAAAAGAAAAGAAAAGAAAACACAAAGTCCAACCGAACCGAAGCAACAGATTTACGTGTATTATGACTAATTATGTCACTCAGGGGGAGCATGAGTGGTAGCAAATGGTTGCTGCGGAATAGAAGATACGCAGTAATATGGCAAGAAGAAAAAACTGTGTTGGAATCCAATTGAATGGCACAAAAGTACTGTAAATAGTGACACCGTGTCATGCAGGTGGGATAGATGACAATTTTAGCAGCTCTACAGAGAGAAGGAAATTATCGAGAGACAATATAACAGCAGGTATCCCCCCTGCCACCTGAGAATTAAGGTTATTCTTGGTAGTGACAGCCAATCACGTCACCGTCTACTACCAGAAATTTACCAAGATTTGTGTGCGCTGGCCAATCAGCGCTCATATCGCAACCAAGAATTACACCAGCAACTACCAAGAATTTAACAATTAGTGTCACCAAATGAGTTTGAGGGCGTGCCTGGAGAAATTGCGGTTCCTTGCAGCGACACTTGACATCATAAAGACCGGGTATTATTCCTTCACTTCTTACATTTCAAAAGTAAGTAAATCCAATATTACTAATGCCAGTACAAATAAATCGGCATATATATATACATCAACTTTTTTTTTTTTTTTTTAAATCTATGTCATAGATCCCCTATGACATCTGAATAGTATAGTCTGTTGCTGTTGTAGTCATTTTTGTTTCGTTTTTGAGTTTGGTTCATTTTAAGAGGACCATATGCACCCTTAGAGATTTCTATATGTTGATACTTAAGTGAAATAAACATTTGCTATGGTTGTTGTGGCATTTCAGAGAACCTATTGCAGAATATAGTTACATATTTACACACAGTTTTAATGTTTAATTATAGATAAGGAAAACTACACTTCCGAAAAGCTTGAAATTAAGCAATCTTCTGCCAAAGAAGCTGTTCTGAAGTGTTGATTTTTTTATATATATATATATATATATATATATATATACATATATATGCATATACGCATAACCAGATTTTCTAACAACATGAACATCATTTTAATAACTCTACTTTGATTAAAATGTCAAACACAGCCACATAATTTCAAGCTCCCAAGTGTTTCAATGTTATTTTTAGCTCAGGTAATGGATAATAGTTCAATCAGTTACAATGCTCCCCTCTCTAAACTGCCAATTACCATACTGCATTTTCGAACTGCCTGCACTATAATTACATCCTTGAAAGGCGGGAAATGTGTTAAAGGTGAATGCAGTTAAACGAGCGAAACAACAAGCAAAATAATGTCACCCAGCAGCTGTCGGTGCTCCTGTCGCATTTCTGCTCTGTCCCAACTGAGGCAAGGTCTGAATATTTCATAACCGATCATTTGAGGGGTTGCAGGAGCTCCCAGTCTGACTACATATTCAGTGAACTGTGACTCACATTTTAATCCCGGTGAAACGGGATGAAAGGCAGCACCGTGGATGAGATGCGAACCGCTTCTATTCACCTGGAGGACTAGCCAGAAATACCACTGCTGTTTTTGAAGGTCAGATATTCTGAAACGAGATACATTGTTCAGTAATGGATTCAAGACATCACTACAAAAATATATTTAATTGTATAGTGGCCAACATTATTCCAGAGAATCTAAAACTTAAGCTGGGACCAAAGGTGCATTTGCAGAAAGGTTTACAGTGGAACAGAAGTAACATTCTTACAGAACGAAAGATGAATCAATTACTTAATAATATATAGTATTGGACATAATTCTTTATGTGTATTTTAATGTTGTAACTGTTGAAGGTGGAGCTAATTCTAATTACTCCAAATTAGGGGTGGGCGATATATATCCAGTATACTCGATGTATTGCAGCGTATTCTACGTGGGATGTAATAAATGACTATATCGCGAACATCGAGTACAAATTAGGCTGCCGCTGGCATGAGATGCGCCTCGCCTTTACACTTTTCTTACTCCATCCGGCTTGTGTGCCTCTGTCCCTCTCACACACACATCAGTGTTTCCTACACACACAGCCAACTAAATACTAACGAGGACTGACAATTAAAAGTAACCATTAACGAGCTGATAGTTATGGGTTAGTTCATGAATTCAATCTGAAACGATCAGAGCGTCATCTGAACTGTCATTCAGAAATTCAGTTTCAGTGTCATATAACTCAGAGCAGTGGCAGATCAATCATATAATTACGGGGCTGCTGGTAAACTGCTGCACAGTAAAAACTGTCAAAGAAAAAGTCCTGTTTGAAATAATGCTGCTGCAGTTTGCGACTGTTACTTTATATACAGTACATGTTGTGGTGTTTTTTCTCTTGTCATTGACATTAAGTATTGAATCAATAGGCAGAATTTACAAAGGATGGATTAAAAAAATAGTTGAATCTTGTCTCATCTTTATGTTATGCCTTTATTTTTTGTACCAAATTCTGTAGAGTAGTATGGACAAGAATATTAATACGTTTCTATACCAATAAGTAGTATTGCTAACAGTGGCTGTTTGTTAATACTGGGTGCTGCACCCACCAACGTTGAGAGCAAAAAAAAAATTCTACTTTAACACGTAAAACATAAATTAATTATATAATAATAGTTCACTCGTAAAATGCACTCAGCAGTCTGTTAGAGCCTGTGAGCACTGAATAAAAACTGTTTACAAATTGTATTTAGTTCATTTCTGTTTAAACACATCTACTTCCTGGTGCACGGCGGCAGTCAAATGAAAGTGAATGCAAGTCCTTTAACTTTTGGCAACCACAGGGCCTGAAGCTGCTCTTCAATTGATTGTTTCAGATTTTCCACAGGGCGCGCATCTCTGGCGGACCTGTGGTCTATTTTCTTTGACACCTAACTGACCTGGTCCTTTCACACCAGTCGTAGTATTCCAAATCAAACAGAGAGTCTTTGGAGTCTGATGCAAAGTAGGTTTATTAAAAATCAAGGGTCTCAACAAACCGAGTGAGAGCAACTTAATTAAAACTATTGAGCACTGCCTTATACCTTGTCAGCCTTTGTTCCAGTATGGTTTTCCCAGGAAGTCACCTCACATATCATTCCTAGTCCTAGTCACTGTCATTAAAATGCACGCTAGCCCCCTCATTTGCTGCTGCCTTTGTGCTGACAGTGGGTCTCATCAGGTGAGAACACCTCCTGACATGCCATTGCAGAGTCCTGACTGACACATGACTCGCACTTTGTGCTGTGAACCACCTGAAACCAATATTTCTTCCAACTAAGCATTAAAAGTAAATACAATTAAAGTTACTACTCCAACTGACTAAGCATTACTATTGCATGCAATCAAACTTAAGTAAAAAGATATAGGTAAAAAAAAAATCTTCCACACCCTCCCTCTGTAATTTGGCAGCGAATCGGTATTGTTTTATTTTATTTTTTTAATCTAATGTGATTGGACAACTCTTGATGCCGTCTTTCAGGTTCAACTGACCACCACCATTATGAAATTACACGGTTACTCCTGCTTCTTTGCTATCTGACCGGCAGTGGAATGGTAACTTCAAGTGGAACTGCGGCAAATTGGGTTATTTCTAGGGATGAGATGAGTATTCGGCTGAAACAACTATCCGATACCGATAATGTACTTTCGACGAGTACGAGTATCATCCCAATTAATGTTTTAATATCCATGTTGATGAAGGCTTCTAACAGACACAAGCACACATCGGGGCATCTACACACAGAGTCCCGCCTCCTTGCTTACGGACTGCTGCAGCTTAAGACACACTGGCCATGCTGTCAATGGAAAAGTAGCTCGTGACTGAGATGACCGACTTCAACCGGCAACTCAATGAGAAATGTGCAGGCCAGAAGGAGAGGAGGGCAAAATTTATGTTCAAGTTGTGCCACTGGCCAGTGTTTAGGCAACATTAGTGTGTTGTGTTGTTTTGGGATTTTATGTTTTAAATTAACTTCAGTTTGTTTGACCAATTGATGACATATTTAGAGTCACTAAAAAGGCTAATACAGATACTATACTGTGTATAAATACAGTGAGTTAGTAAACAATTGCTATTATCATAGCATAAGAAGTTTACTTGCGGCATTGATATTATGGAAAAAGACGTTGGGGTGTTTTCTGACTATGATCTATCTTTGGATAGTCTGAAATGACAGTGTATTTATGCACTGAGGAAAATTAGCCAATAGTTTTTTACAATCCAGCTGCACATGCCGTTTAATACCGACCATATCCGTATCTGTCATCGATTAGTCAGCCTTGTTGTGATGGCTACACTGACAACAACTAAACTAAGGACAGCTGTAATACAAGGGATGCAAAGGATTATTGTTAGTAAAAGGCATAACAATGATATCGACAGTTGTGCTGTCTCTATATATAAACTTCTTCTTGTGCGTATAAATAAATTAAAACGTGTGAACGAATTAATTAAAATGTGGGAATGAAATGCTAATTCGTGTGCATGATTTAGTAATTTGTGACCACAATTTAGTATTTCATGGCCTCGATTTAGTATTTCGTGGGCACGATTTAATATTTTGTTTCTCTCTATGGCCACTCCTGGGCTGTGTTAGAAAAAAAAAATTTTGTTAAATTTAACTTCACCCTTTTTGCATGCAAGTTTAAAATTGATCCAATAGAAACCACCAATGAGTATAAAAACAAGAATGTTTGAATGCAGACATATTGCAGGTACTACTAGAATCAGCATACCGGTATGGTTTTAATGCATTAAAGGGTTAAATTAAGCATTTACAAGTATTTTAGAGAATATTTCAAAATATTGTGATATATATATATATTTATGTATGTATGTATTTATATATATATTGCAGTATTATTTTTAGGCCATATCACCCAGTCCTACTCCAAATACTGAAAATCCACACTGAAGTTTAATCTACATCAAGTTCAGATAACATCGCCACCATAACATGGTAGAGGGGTTTGAGTGGCTCAGTGATCCTGGGAGCTATGTTGTCCGGGGCATCAGCCCCTGGTAGGGTTTCCCAAGGCAAACTGGTCTCAGGTGAGAGCCCAGACAAAGGCCGGTTCAAAAAGACCCCATATCCCAATTCAATTTAATTCAATTCAATTCAATTCAATTCAATTCAATTCAATTCAATTCAATTCAATTCAATTCAATTCAATTCAATTCAATTCAATTCAACTTTATTTATATAGCGCCAAATCACAACATAGGTTATTTCATGGCACTTAACACATTAACATCCTTACAGCAAGACATTACAATATTATACAGAGAAACCCAACAATTCAACAATTCCTACATAAGTGAGGAGGGACAAAAAAAACTCCTCTTTAAGGGAGAAAAACCTCCAACAGAGGGAAGAAAAACTTCCTCTTAACAGGAAGAAACCTCCGACAGAACCAGGATCAGAGGTGGGCGGCCATCTGCCTCAACCAGTTGGGGTGAGAGGAGAGCAGAGAGAGAAAAGGACAGCATAGAGATAGAAGAGAAGAACTGTTGGTGGAGACGACAAGCGCAGGGCCGAGACATGCAGCTCCATGACGGGACATCTGCAAAAGAAAGAACAGAAACTACGTGAGCGAGGGAACTGAAAGGAGAGACAACAGATAATAAGAAGAAACTATGGGAGAGAAAAAGATGGTGAGGTATGAGTCAGTTAAAGAGTAGGAGGAAAGAAAAGAAGCTCAGCATGTAACGAGGTCCTCCAGCAGCCTCGGCCTATAACAGCATAACTAAGGGTTGGTTCAGGTCTGCCCGAGCCAGCCCTAACTATAGGCTTTATCAAAAGGAACATTTTGAGTCTAATCTTAAAACTAGAGAGGGTTTCTGCCCCTCGAACACACATGTCGCATTGGGGTTGGGAACAGTGTCCATGGACTGGCAGCAGTACAACAGGCGCTGCACCGGACCATGTTGGTGAAAAAGGAGCTGAGCCGGAAGGCGAAGCTTTCAGTTTACCAGGCGATCTACGTCCCGACCTTCACCTATGGTCACGAGCTCTGGGTCGTGACCGAAAGAACGAGGTCGCAGCTACAAGTGGCTGAAATAAGTTTCCTCTGTAGGGTGGCCGGGCTCAGCCTTAGGGATCGGGTAAGGAGCTCGGACATCAGGAGGGAACTTGGAGTTGAGTTGCTACTCCTTTGCGTCGAAAGGAGTCAGCTGAGGTGGTTCGGGCATCTGATTAGGATGCCTGCTGGGCACCTCCCTCTGGAGGTTTTCCGGGCACACCCAACTGGCAGGAGACCCCGGGAACGTACTGGAGGGATTATATCTCCCGGATGGCCTGGGAACGCCTCGGGATCCCCCAGGATGAGCTGGAAGATGTTGCGGGGGAGAGGGAAGTCTAGGTCAGCTTGCTTGGCCTGCTGCCACCGTGACCCGACCCCGGATAAGCAGAAGATTATGGATGGATGGATGGATGGATGGATGGATAACATTATCTTAACCGAAGGCTTAACATACAACTTATTTGTTTAGCATATTTTATAATTATTCATCTGAATCTGCTAAGTAATTAGTAACTAAAGTTATTAAAGCAAATTAGCCAAATCAGCCTGGCTTTAATTCACTCTTTAAGTGTCTGTAACCTCTTACCTAACCCAAGCTACCTAATAAGTAGGTTTCTTTTTTTTGCTTAGAGATATTAATTACAATCGTTGGTCATGTGATTCTCTCATCAGATTTGCCCATGCATTGCGGGTCAGCCTGTGAACGTGAGAAGGAACAGTAATAAGTCGCTGTTAATGCTGCATTATTGTTGAAAATGCTTGAGGAGCATCCATTCTGGTGCACGTCCAGAGATCTTACACCCACTTGATTCCAAAGTGTAATAATCCTCATCAAACAGAAAACTTTTTTTTAATACTAGCTCTCTCTTTGTTTTGTGAGTCTTTTATTTGAGGGTGTCCCAGAAAATGAAAAGGTAACAAACTCAAACATGCAGCTTAATAAGTTCTGTATACTGCCACATCACAGTTTGCATCTAAGCTTTTTTATACGAGACATTGTTCAGGTTTTAGCCTAGTATGTTTTAGCCCTTTAATTACTAATTAGGTACTAAACAAAGCAAAGCCTTGAAAGGCTGACTTTAAATTAAAATGAAGCAATTGCATTTTATTTAATGGTGTTATCCAGATGTAACTTACTTGACTCGAAGATTTCACACCATGTTTAAATTGCTCTTCAATGTTCCCACTTGACATTGTGCCTCCCAGGTTACTTCAAGAAGACATTACCGTTCTTGGACCATCTCTGCTGGCTATCATGTACAACAGACTATCTTCTTGAATCCTTCAAAAGAAACCACTTCTACAATGAGCATGCCAACAATCTATACGTCTATTTTAGAAAAATTGTTCTGCCATCCGTAATCCTCTGACTTGTGGGGTGCTTCAGGTCAATTCTTCAACCCATTTTGTTTTGTTTCTTGTCATTGCTATACAATTGGCAGACTTAGAGTACTAACTGGATGTCTCAAAATGTTGTTCAATTAAATCACAATATAACTGAAGTTAACGGTTGAAGAAGAAACAGTAGGGCACCAGTTTTTAGTAAATGTTACTCAGCCTGAGGTAAATAGTGCATTTTTCGTGGAGTATTTACAGCGGTGATTTTAACACGTCACAATTTCAAAAGATATTGTATGTGGGACAGACTAAAACATACTACAGTGTGTGTTTATGGTAATGTAGCAACATGTCACTGAATGTGACAGTGTAGATCACTGTTGAATTTGTAATATTATGGACAACAGTGGATGTTTGTGGCATAGAGGGATAAGAAGTGGAATGTTCATTGTTGGTTGTTTTTTTTCATGGGATTTGTTCACGACAAGTAAAATATATATCAGAATATCAGCACGTGTGTTTTTAGCACAGTTTGTATTAAATAAGCTACATTGTGAAAAACAAATATTTAAAAAACACATACATCCTCTTGGGCCCACTTCCAAAAGAAGGTAGCAGAAATGAACATAAACAGCTGCAGATAATGTTGTGCTTTGGAGAAAGTGTTTTTTAACTGATTTGGGTATTTGTCCACATTTAGGAAACAGCCAAACACAGAGGACATTTCACTTCAGGCTAACACGTTCACTGAGCTCTTCTCAGATCAAACCTTGAGGGTCCTCCACAGCCTTTTCACCAACATACACCAACCCACCTGGTTACAGTATGTTTCTGGAACAAAGCATTTGGCTCAACCTCTTATCTGCTAATCAATGTGAAGAGACCACTCAACATAATTGATATAGGACGTGATGTTTTGTGTGATTTTTTTTTCCAAACTCAAGCACACACACAAACACATACACCAACTGGAGCACATAGCTAGGTGGAAACTGAAGTGTAGGGAGTACTTGTAGAGGATACGTTTCCATTTGCATATGAATAACAGCGAATAATGAATTTGTCCTACTTGTTATTGTTCAAAGTGAGGCAGCACGTGTTTACTCTTGACTGAAGTTACACTGAACAGTGTGGTGCTCCCTGGCATTGTTTGAGATCTATGACCATTGTACTATTACTTTACTGGACCATGCTTTATTATTCCTGATTAAATTCATTGTAAATCATTTGGGCCTTCTGCTAAGAACCATAACCTTAATATATAACATTTCAAACAACCTTGGTGACTCGACTGGTTTTACCCACAGTAGGATGACTGTGTTTTCTACCTTTGTATAGACCTTGTGATGATCATTTTGTATGTCATTTAGAGCAGCCATTAAGATGAGAAATAGGAAAGAAACAAGCTGTAAACATAAAGCCACATTTGTAACCAACAGTTGTTCACTGGAAAGCAAAACATCAGTGCTTTGGGACCGGAGTGAAAATGTCCTACAGTAAATGAAACTGCTTTTACACAGAAAAAGAGCAGAACTCCCCACCGGAGCTTATTTTATTCGCTCATCTGAGTGAGTCAAATATAAATTCCTCCTCTCCTCTACAAAATTATGGGTGAAATGTTTAGTCTTTATAAAAATGGTCATTGGGAAAAGAATTTTCATTGCTCACAATCAAGTGCTTTCTTTTTAGCCACATTACGTTCAGTCAAGACCTCAGTGTGGCTCAGTGACTGTTATGCACATCCATTTTCATTCTGTTGAGGGTTTTGTGGATATTCAGTAACAGTAAATGGTAAGTTTCTGATGGAAACTTGAGTGATGCCCAAAACCACAATACCAATGTGATTACGCTCACAACAATGTAACAAAACATGAAATTGTCGGTTATGTCGATGTTTTGCAGGGACCTTAGTCTGCCTACAAGAACAAGCAGGCAGACTAGTGTTGCAATGGCATTTGTTTTTCATAGGCTGACAACTGTCTCTGAAGATATCACAGTATATGGTATTTCACAATTACTATTATTTTCAGTTACAATGACCCTAAAAGAAATTAAACCAGAGATTGAACACTTTGTTATAGTTAATAATCTGAAAAATATTTTAAATTCAAGTGTAAAAACTTTTTTTTTTTTTTTTTTTTTTACATAAATAAAATACCTTAATGCCAGAATTTACTTCTTTAAGTTGGTGGAGGTGGAGTTCTTTTGAACAATTTTGTATCCAACTGAAACTAATAATTATTTTCTTCACGGATTAATCTGTAGATTTTTTTTTCTTCATTAATTGACTGATTATTTGATTCACTATAGTGCCCTAAACACTTATCAAAATAGTTGCCAATTTACTGTTGGTGTGTGACAGCTTAGTCTATGGATCCTGTCTGTAACTCCCTCACAAACACACTTATCAGCCCCTTGAGTGTGAGAATGATAGGACCGGAAGCAAAGATGTAGAACATAATTTTAGGGATACCCAAAGTAATCCATCACTGCTGGTTTTGATTACTTTTTGGAGATAGAAACTGGTTATATGATATGTCTCGCAGCATTTTCTTTGCTGCATATACTGCAGGGGAGAATCTCTGTTAGTTACATTCTTTAAAATACTGGTAATAGGCTGTTGAACATGGTAGGAAAATTGATAGCAGCTCTAACCCTACTTTGAAATTCTCCTTCAAGATCTCACACAAGCTTTCATCCTTTTATGTGTGTGCAACTAAATGCAACAGTGAATGCATTGAAAATAAGACTGTCAAAGTGTGTGCTATCCCTGTTTGTACACTTCACCGCATCTCACATCTCTCTGTGTTGGCAGTCTTCACCCTGTCTGCGCCATGAACAACTTAAGCATATGACACCTTAAATTCTGAGGAAAATTCTGTGTCTAAATGGCAACTACTAACACATGAACTTTCTGAAATATTTTTTTAGTGCGGATTTCAAAAAAGTGCCCTTGAGCAAGTGCTGATTGAAATGTAAAAGTATGCTGTTTGGCGTTGAAGCAGAAAGGGGGGAACGAAAGAATAAGTACAGAAGGAAGGACTGAAGTTGAATTTAGTTTCTAGACATATTTGCTCTACAAAAAAGGAGAAAGGATATATGTACAAGTAGACAAAGCATTAGTTTACCCAAGAACCAGATGGATTTCTTAAATCTCTTCTGGATAACAAGGAGCTCTATTGATCCCTGGAGCAGGTGGACTGATTTGAATCTTGTTCAACTACATCTTGGACCTGTTTGGATGCTACTGTGGACCTCCCTGCCTATGTTTGGTCATTAAGATAAGTGTCCTTTAAAGACACTCCCCAGTCTTCTCCCTGTTCTTCATTTTCATGTTCTGACATTACCCCTTCATCCCCAATGTACTGTAATTACCCTTCATCTTCCTGGACATGAGAGCCTACACACACAGTAATACAACTAAGCTGATTGGGAAAAATTATATGTAAATTAGTCCCTGAACAATAAGTTAATTCGGTGGTCAACAGAAATTGAAATCATGAAGATTTTTAATGACTGCTTTAATATTTAGTCAGATATAACATTTTAAAAAAGCCAAACATAAGTTTGTTCATTGTAAACTAAATATATTGGACATGGATGTCACCTTTGGTCATGGTAAAATACAATACATATTTTTCATATTTTGTAATTTATAAAAAAAAAAAAAAATGTTTTAATGGACAAAGCACTTTGGAAAAAATAAAATGAATTGATGAGCATAATAAGCCAGTAAAAATGTTATCATAACAGCTTAAAAACAGCATTTAAGGTCAGTAAATTTGGTGACCTGGCTTTGCCCTCTACAACAGTGAAAATGGTTGGAGGGTTGGATGATATTGAAATATTTTATAACTTAAATTGTGAAGGACTCTCATTAGCAAATGGAGAACAGTTACACAGAGCTGCACTACTTTGATTTCAAGCAACTACTTTGTTTCCATCATTGGTTGGTAAACTGTGACCTCTGGCCTGGAATTGTTTGTGTTGTGTGTTGATCACATTTTGAAACAAACTGACTGCATGGCTAAAGTTTCTCACCAGACTGACTTCTGAGACACAAAAGCCAGTGCATCCAAAGATCAAGTACCTTTGGTTCGACATTGAGACATAAAGTAAAATGAACCGATATATGCCACTACTCTGCTCCTCCCTCCACTAACACACACACACACAATGAGCAAATGTTACCTCTGTCGCATTCAGTTCAGGCAATCCAAACTGATGCTGTAATGAACCGCTGTTTGTTTGGCTACAGGCAGTCTCAGATAAGACATAATGCTGTCACCTGGATTTCACAGACGCAGCCCCGTTGGGCAGTGAATAACCATTTGAATTTCACACCATCCCACGTTTGATTAAAGGCAAGTTTAAAACAATTTCACTTTCATCCCTGTTGTAAAATTTCATTATCCAGGGTTTATTCCATCTTTTATTATTGTAGTAAAACTTTTACTTACCCAGACAAGCCGCTGAACATTATATTTTTTCTGTGGGGTACTTTACTATTGTCCACATCTAAAACTATTTCAGTCTAGTATCACGACAATGCATGTAATACACCTGAGGAGGCACTAAAGGATATCGCGTCAGTGTACGCATGTATGACCAAGGTTGGATGAGGAGGTCAGGATTGAAGTTCAAAAAGTGATAAATAATGCATAGGGAGGAGGAAGACAGGACTTATACTCAGGAGACTAGTGTTGGAGTCCGAAAGAAAAATGTAACATGTTTAACTTGTGTAACGTATATGAACTTGCATAATGTGCGTAATGTTACTGAGCCCAAACCATGATCTTTTCCTCAACCCAACTACATGAATTTTGGTGACTAAACCTAAGGCACCTTACTCTTCTTGCCTGACACAGCATCCTCTAGTGAACTGACAAGTGCATTACACACTTTGAAGTGATAATGGGTTGATTATTTTGTGCTGTTTCTGCTTTGGTGGAGAAGTATGGGCAAAGTGCTCTACCCAAAAGCATATAAATTACAATTTGTTCAGTTAAAAGCTGTTTAAAAGTTGTTTAACTTGTTTAACATTCACTCTTTCAGCAGCACATAGTATTTTGCATGAAATTCTATACAATGTTTCTAATTTCCTGCAAAATAGAGCATTAAAAAAATAAACCATGAAAAGTGTTTTTTATTGTCCCTCATAACAACAACTGACCGTGAATTTATTAATTTCAGATGTTCTGACGGAGCCGACACACAACTAGAGCAGTGGGGTTTCAGCAGAAAGACACCTGGTCTCATGTAAGTTTAGTGTCCTTCAGAGCACAATGATGTGCAATGAAGCAACAAAGTGAACAGCAGTGCTGAGTCATTTTACAGAATGAAAGACAATACAGTCAATGCTGGCAATCACCTAAATGACGCTTCTCGCCTTTCCTCCAAATACTCACTGGTACTGTATTTAAAACAATCAAAATGGTTTTAACCAGCTCAGATTTGGCAGTTCCAGTGGGAATGTCATGTCACAGAAAAAAAACAACAACATCAAGTCAACTTGAAAGACGAGTTTGAAGTTTTTGTATCTACTCGTGCAGGAAAACAGTAAAGTTATTTTGTATTTAATTGAAAAGGATATTAATAAACTGAATATAAAAACTCATTAAAACAGATATTTGGAAGAAAAAATAAGTCATTTGTTACAGGGCCGCAAGTTCTTGATGAACCCAGGAAAGGGAGGCTGGATAGCAACATTTCAACTTGGGAGTCCCCAAAGCTCCTGGTTTAGATAACCAGTCTAAAAAGGACATTTCTTTGATAAACTTTTATTTCCTGGGTGCAGCCATGTATTACTGAGCCAGCAGAAGAAACCAATTTTTGTATTTTATATATTTACAATTGTTTGTTTTATATTGGAGCCTTATATTCTATATGTAGGCACTACTGTAATGCTACCTGTCATTACTTCCATTGCATTACTGCATTTAGGATATCAGATTAATTGTTATGTTTTGAAAAGGTCAACTCGTGTGTTACACACTGTAAAAAGCTGTATTTAATAAGATTGAAAGTTATTAGTATTCTGTTGTTTATCGACAGAGCCAGCATTTGGGTAAATTTGAATCAGGCATATCTTCTTGATTAATTAATGGAGAGTCTGGACCTTGTAATTTAAAAAATTAGAAAACAGTCAAAAGTTCTCACAATTACACCACTGAATGTGACTTCAAATTGCTTTTGTCTGAACAAAAGTCCAAAATCCAAAGATATTTAGCATACTATCACATATAAGGCTACAACTACTGACTATTTTCATTATCAATTAATCATCTGATTATTTAACTGATTCATTATTTATTATTTAGAAAATATGTTTAAAAAAAAACCCTGTAAAATCTCCATGACAGTTTTCTGGGGAATTGTTGCAGTTTTCTGTCTTATTTTGTACAACCAACATTTCAAATGCTGAATTCAGTTTATTATCACACAAAAAACAATGAAATTCTCTCTTTGAAGATATGAAAATGAGTCCTTTTTTTTTTTAACTTAGTGTTGGTTTATCTGTTCATACATGCAACCAATCATTTCAACTCTGATGACATAAGATACAGAAGTCCTCACAAATAAAATACACCTATATTTAAATGAAAAGAGACCAAAGACAACACAAAAATATATACCTCTTTTAAATTTAATACCAGCAACATGTTTCAAAAAAGTTGGGACAGGGTCACGTTTACCACTGCTATGGAGCCATGCTGTTATAATACGTGCATAATGTGGTTTGGCACTGTCTCAATGTCAGCATATTTTGCTTCAAAACTGGTACATATATATCGTTCAGCATTAATGGTTCCTTCCTAGATGTAGAAGCGTAGACAGAGCATCCATGATTTCCAAAAAATAATGAAACATTTTAACCACAGGAAAGTTTTCCACTTTGCCTCCGTCCATCTTAAATAAGTTGGGGCCCAAAGAATGTTGTGGCGCTTCTGGATCATGTTTATATTAGGTTTCTTCTTTGCATGGTAGAGTTTTAATCAAGCAATATTACACAAGATATTACAGATCATTATTGGCGGTCAGCAAGTAAGCATCAGTCGTGACTACAGCAGCACACCCTCGAGGGTGATATTGCGATTATACAACAAGTTACCAACTAAATAAATTAAGTAATCAAAATGTATTCATATTGTAATTATAATTAATAGGTTCATTGTTTCAGCTATGGATCGGAGCAATAAAATTCACAATATGAATTATTCTCAGTGACGAGCTCAGTCAAGATAAATAAGAAATACTAATTAAGTGTTTTAATAGTCTAACTAAAAAGTAATAAGACTAAATCCTTCACATTCCGATAATTCTACTCTTATCACAGATGAATTAACCAGTGCTGGTTTGTATTTCAACCTAAAATATGACAGGGATAAGAAGCCTCGCCTTATTTTCATGTTTCTAATTTTGAGTGGGCAAAACAGGCAGGAAAAAGGCAGCAAACCAGCCTTTGATTTGTATTCAAATGAGAAGTATACAGGGGAAATTGGATTTCTCTTTCATTTCAGAGAATGAATTTCCTGGTGGCAGATCGTATTGTGTCATCTTGAGGCGTTAATATCCAGCTCTGAGCACCACAAACTACTATTCATTACAAAGACTCGGAGGAACTTTTACACCTCCTCCTTGCCACAGAATGCAACGAAAATTTCCATTTTTGTTCCAATGTTCAAACAATACCCCCAAGGCCATTTAAGACATTTTTACCCATTTTAATTTACACATGAAAGGCGATAACATATCAAAGGACTTCTACTTTAAATTCAAAAGAAAACTTGTCTCTGCCTTATGTCAACTAACTGGGCTAATTCTGTACCTCAAAGTAAGCCAGCAGGAGGAGGATTCTTTTGTAGGTGTAATTGAGTTCAGTATGTTTATACACTGATTAAAAAATCAACAACATACACAACAATTCTAATCAGACTATACTAGCTAAGGGAAAAAAAAGAAAACAAAAACCATCCACAGCTGAATCCAGAGAGGAGCCACTCCGACAGCAGCAAGTTTTTTTCTAAGCAAAAGCCTTTGATACCTAATTCCGATTTAGTCTTTAAGGTCAGTACATACATGTCGCAAACCTCCAGGGGCGTCCGATCTTCTACTATGTTGCTTACCCAAGTTCATACACAATAAACAGAATTTGATTAAACCGCAATTCTCAAAATTGATACCACAGCGTCCTGTGTAGCCACAACATTTTTTCACTTTCATTTTGTGTGTTCTGATAACAGTTTACAAAGTAAAGAAAAGCATTTACTGACAGCTCTTTTTATATACAGCGGGTAAAATAGGTATTGAACACCTCACCATTTTTCTCAGTAAATATATTTCCAAAGGTGCTATTGGCATGACATTTTCACCAGATGTTGGTAACAATCCAAGTAATCCATACATACAAAGAAACCAAAACAAATAAATTCAGAAATTAAGTTATGTGTAATAAAGTGAAATGACACAGGGAAAAAGTATTGAACACATGAAGAAAGGGAGGTGCAAAAAGGCATGAAAAGCCTTACTGATATTTATTCAATTCAATTCAATTCAATTCAATTCAATTCAATTCAATTCAATTCAATTCAATTCAATTCAATTCAATTCAATTCAATTCAATTCAATTCAATTCAATTCAACTTTATTTATATAGCGCCAAATCACAACATAGGTTATTTCATGGCACTTAACACATTAAAGTCCTTACAGCAAGACATTACAATATTATACAGAGAAACCCAACAATTTAACAATTCCTACATAAGCCAGGAGGGAAAAAAAAACTCCTCTTTAAGGGAGAAAAACCTCCAACAGAGGGAAAGAAAAACTCCCTCTTAACAGGAAGAAACCTCCGACAGAACCAGGCTCAGAGGTGGGCGGCCATCTGCCTCAACCAGTTGGGGTGAGAGGAGAGCAGAGAGAGAAAAGGACAGCATAGAGATAGAAGAGAAGAACTGTTGGTGGAGACAACAAGCGCAAGGCAGAGACATGCAGCTCCATGGCGGGACATCTGGAAAAGAAAAAAAAGAAACTACGCGAGCGAGGGAACTGAATGGAGACAACAGACAATAAGAAGAAACTATGGGAGAGAAAAAGATGGTGAGGTATGAGTCAGTTAAAGAGTAGGAGGAAAGAAAAGAAGCCCAGCATGTAACGAGGTCCTCCAGCAGCCTCGGCCTATAACAGCATAACTAAGGTTTGTACAAAAGCCTTTGTTGGTAATGACAGCTTCAAGACGCCTCCTGTATGGAGAAACCAGTCGTATGCATTGCTCAGTGTGATTTTGGCTCATTCTTCCACACAAACAGTCTTCCAATCTTGAAGGTTCCGTCGGCCTCTTCTATGAACTCTGATCTTCACTTCTTTCCATAGATTTTCAAATTGGATTGAAGTCAGGTGATTTGCTCGGCCATTCTAGCAGCTTTATTTTCTTTCTCTGAAACCAATTGAGAGTTTCCTTGGCTGTGTGTTTGGGATCATTGTCTTGCTGAAATGTCCACCCTCATTTCATCTTCATCATCCTGGTAGATGGCAGCAGATTTTTTATCAAGAATGTCTCAGTAAATGTTTCCATTCATGCTTCCTTCAATTATGTGAAGTTTGCCAGTACTGTATGCTCAAAGCAGCCCCACACCACGATGTTCCCACCTTCAAACGTCACTGTTGGGATGGTGTTTTTAGGGTGATGTGCAGTGTTGTCCTCCAAACATGGTGTGTATTATGGCATCCAAAGAGTTCAATTTTGCTCTCATCTGACCAGACTATATTCTCCCAGTATTTCACAGGCTTGTCCAAATGTTGTGCAGCAAACTTTAAACGAGCTCTTGGACAACTCTTCTGATAATTATTTTCACTCCTCTGTCAGAACTCTTGTGAGAAGCACCTGGTCGTGGCCAGTTTATGGTGAAACAGGCCCCAACAGTTTAGAAATGCATCTGTAACCGACGCCATCAGTATGTTTTGCAACAATAAGGTTGCGAAGGTCTTGCGAGAGCTCTTTGCTTTTATCCATCATGAGATGTTTCTTGTGTGACACCTTGGTAATGAGACACCTTTTTACAGGCCATCATTTGGGACTGAACCAGCTGATATTAATTTGCACTGACAAGGTGGCGGATTGCTTTCTATTTACTGATAGAATTCAGCTCATGTCTTGGCCTTTCATGCCTTTTTGCACCTCCCTTTCTTCATGTGTTCAATACTTTTTCCCTGTGTCATTTCCCATTATTACACAACTTAATTTCTGAACTTATTTGTTTTGGTTTCTTTGTATGTATGGATTACTTGGGTTGTTACCCAAATCTGGTGAAAGTTTCATGTCAATAGCACCTTTGGAAATATATTCACTGAGAAAAATGGCGAGGTGTTCAATACTTATTTTACCTGCTGTAAATATATGATGTCAACCATATCTAAACACACAGGCGTGTGTGTTGATTAAACTCTGAAATGTTTTTCCTGAAGAAAAAAAAACCCCCTTAGGACCTAAAAAAAAAAGGTTTAAAAGTAACTACACTATAACCTTCATTCAATATGTACGGATCCCATCCTCTATCTTCACCCACTCAACAGCACCTCCAACTTGCCGCTCCATGATATGAAAGGTCCACCATTGTTGACAGAATTGGTTCCTTGGCTATGTGATGTTTGAAAGCCAGGCTCTGTTTTTGAGATTGTCAATGGTGGGGTTTTTAAATAATACACAACTTACTTAAATCAATGTCAGACACTCCTTAATTCAATTTAAAGACATGCATAAAACCTATTAAACCAAATCCAGACTTTCTGCCAGTTTCCTGTGAGTGTCCTCTCTCAAAGGAATGTAAACAGGACACATATATGCTTACCCACTGCCTTTGGTCCTGCTCAGAATTGAAAGCTTGATTTGATGACTTGTCAAAGAAAGTTATCAGGCACTGTTCTTATTGTTACTGCTTTTTTTGTTCATTTTTCTGAATACAAAGGCAATCTAAAGATTAAATCAGAAGAGAAACAAAAAAATCTAAACCTGGTGAATTCTGCATTTGATAGCAAATGACATGACAGCTTGCTGATGCTATCTGCTGTAGTAACGCAGTGGTTTTTGCTTTTTATTTTGCTTGCAAGTTTTCCAGATGCACAGTAGTCACAAAGATATGCCTTTTACTTTAATAATTGTTTCATGTATTAGATATAAAAATGTTGTGAAAAACACACATATCACAACTTCCCAGAGTGACCTCCTTAAACTGTGTAGTTTACTTCACCAAAAGTCTAAAACATATTTCATCAATATCTCAAATATGAGATACTGGATTCAAACTGTATAACAACTGTAACGATTGGGGGATTATCAAAATAGGTGTCCTTTCAACTGATCAATCCACTAATAGTCGCAGCTCTAAAGCAACGTAAAGGTTTGTCACTGGGAATAAAGCTGAAAGAAACTGATGCGTCTCAACCCTCAGCACAGGATCTGATCTGGTAAAAAAATACTAATTATAAAACAAACAAACAAACAAACAAAATCAGACTGTACACTGACAACAATTAAGTATTAGGCTTCACTCACAGGTTTTAGCTGTTGGACATTACTGTCCATCACTGTGCAACTGTGCAATCATTTTTGGTTTGGCCTGTTTGAGGTTGTTAGGTGTTGGGAGTGTCCCAGATAGTTTCTTTTTTATTTTGATAACGTTTATTAAACATTGACATAAGGTGATAAAATAGAAGTAAATCAAATCACATGCTCAAATGAGAGGAGGATTCGTGAAGGTAGTTGTTCAGTGCTTAATATCTTTAAAGTGACAAGTTTGATTCCACCAGTAAGTGTTCACAAATTGACAGCCCTCCTGTCCCAGTGTCTTTTAGCATGATGCTCAAGTGCTTCCTGAATCTGCTGTTTTTGGACCATGATGAAACAAGACTGTTGTGTTTGCCCGAAATTAAACATTGCAGTAATAATAACATAATATTTTCTTTTTTTAGTGTCCCATGATTGAGTAGGTTTAAAGTATTTTAATGTTCAGGTTTCTACATTTTGGCTGCCACCAAATACCTAATAAGGAATGTGGATTTTCAGAAACAATGGCATTTCTACCTAAAAAACAAAACAGTTGCTGAAAGTTGTAATCATCTACATGCAAGGTGGTTGACAGTGTTTTGTGGATTAGTAACAGAGACACAATTTCTGGACAGCTTTTAATTGTTCTTAAATGTGATTTTTTAACACTGTGGGTACCAGAAATTCTGGTCACCCTCGCTGCCTTATGCTGGCAGAGACCAAACAAAACTGCAATTTTCTAAATAGACAGATTGCACTAGAGATGACAGACAAAATATGAATATATATTTGTTATATGGGTTAACAGACCCTTGAAGCGTAAAGAGCATGACTTGTGATACAGAAACAGCTGCTCAAGTGATGAAGTAGTGACCAGTATAAATTTCCTCAAATATGTGACAAATTGTTCCTAAATTGCCACTTTTTTTTATCATCAGCATTGTGGACTCTTTGCCATGAGGTTTTTTTTTTTTTTGCTATCAGTGTGACAAGCAAACAAACATACACAGTTACTGCTGAAATTTGGTACAGTCATCTAAAAATGTGATTTTAGATCTCTGATAAATCCAAAATGTTTTATGTCCACATCTGTATCAAGTGTTGAGGTCTCTTTAGGGGTCCATTAATTCAAATGTCCCCTCCATTGCATGCGAACGGGTTTGGCACTTGAGAAACAGCATCCAAATAATTTTGTCTCTCCACACAGATCTCGAGTTGACACTTTCTGAATCTAAGCCTGCTGTACAGCATGTGCATAACACAATGGCAAGAATCCTTCTTGGTTCTCTGCGTGAGAATCTTCATCATAATATCCCAAAATAAAACACAGATACTGCATGGAAAATGAAAAGCAGTCGATCTGCATACAGTTTGAGCATGTGATCCTCCAATAGTGAGCGATGCATGTGGTGTGGGAAAAGGCTGAGTATCAGGATCACCACCAACACATATTTGTAATGTGTATGTTGTTGTAATTGTGACATTTCTTAATTTATTACAAGTTCTGCAGAAGTTCTGATGTTCTGGGAGCTGTCCACAAATCTCCTGAACAGCAATTTGACATGTTCTTAAATTGCTTATACCCATAATGAAGCTTCTAAAATCTGCAACTTTTCTGCAGGACAGGTTTTTACAGCATAGGGAGATCATTCTGAGGCAAGAGAGAGTGTTTGAGTCCCTACAGTCAAATGCACCGTTTGGGTCTCACACTAGAAATGTTCAACGGCCTGTAGCAGAAGGTTATGGTTGATCTGGCCAGCTTGCAGGTATAAATATGTGTTTAGGTTAGGTTAGGTAGTTACTTTATTAATCCCAGAGGGGAATTTTTTTTCCGCTACAGCAGCATACAGAAGCAATAAGATAATATTTGTTCAAGTTTGTTATGGATGGGTTACTGAATATTTGCATGTGTGTTTAGCAAACTGTCCTGCAATAAATAAAGGAAGAAATTATTTTTTTTTTACATGGAGAGCTGACCAAAGTAGTCTCAAATAACGTATTTTTCATGTACAAGAAAAACTTACAGCTAGAGGCTTTCTTAAACCGTTCTACGTCTTAAATTCCCCACAGCTGGACAGACCTGCACCTCCTCCTGGGTGAGAGGCTGGATGAAGAGGCTACTTGATGGCATTGTCTCTATCGGGCCCCATGCTGAAGGGCTCCAGGCGCTCGTTCTCCGGCAGCATGTTGTTGAGGCGCTCTATCAGCGGTACCGTCTGGTCGATGCCCATCTGGATTCGTCTCGGAATCGTGGACATCTCGTTGACCTTCTGGATCTGCTTGGCGTACTTGGCGTAGCATTTCTGGCGCTCCTGCATTACACTGAACAAGTTTTCCACAGACAAGTCCATCTAGACAGAAACGAACAGCAGAGCAGGGAGGAAAAAGAGAGACAGTTCACGGCTTTTAATGACACGTTGAATCATCTCAAAACAAAATAGCTTATATGAACAAAATGCACATCAAACAATAAGCCCTTTTTTTTTTTTTATGTAATCGAGTTTGAAACCTTTTGAAAAAAAACATATAGTATCCAGTGATCATTAGAAATACAAAACAAATAAATATTTAATCATGTAATGAAACATGT
This sequence comes from Brachyistius frenatus, assembly GCF_029030835.1. Classification (NCBI taxonomy): domain Eukaryota; kingdom Metazoa; phylum Chordata; class Actinopteri; family Embiotocidae; genus Brachyistius; species Brachyistius frenatus. The sequence goes on from NW_027211095.1 coordinate 77,911, forward strand.
CACAATAACTTGGAAGATCATGAATTAACTCAAATTCAGGCATTCTCTGCAATATTTGTGGGAGAATTCATTTGCAAACAGTTTCTGTATTTTTTTCACAAAAAAAGGTCCTCAATAGAATAAAACTTGCTTTATCAACAAAAATAAATCCTCATTTACCGTCAGCAAGGGTCTTCATCCTCTCACCTCATCATCAAAATAAACCAAATGCCATTGACCGGAAAAACTGAAACAATTGGAAATGATGGGGATAATGGTAAATGTGGTCTTATCATGGAAAGTAGGTGTGTGTGTGTGTGTGTGTGTGTGTGTGTGTGTGTGTGTGTGTGTGTGTGTGTGTGTGTGTGTGTGTGTGTGTGTGTGTGTGTGTGTGTGTGTGTGTGTATGAGATAATTCTTAAAATAACATCTGTACAGAAGTAAAGCCTTGACAGTGTAAATATCTAACAAATCAATAGTGACAGCTATTGTCCTGCATTTCTTTCCTCTGTATCTCTCTGTATCAGGTCTGCTTAACTGATTTACATACGGTGGCCAACCGATATGATGTTGGTTTACATGAGAAATCATGTCAAATGGAGGTTGAAAATGGAGATCACAAATCGTCTGTGAAGCATTTTGATAGGCCCTCCTGCATAATTAAAACAACTGGAGACATTGTGGAAACTAATATCTGAGTCCAATAACATTTGATTAAATCTGAATCAGATTTAACAGGATGTGAATCTTTCTGTGACTTCCTGTACAGACTGAAGGCTGCTGGAAATGGTCCCAACTTTTCTGCAGCTTTTTGTCTCCGCACCCTGCTGCTGCCGCTTGCTCTCGTCTGCTTTCCGGGCCAGGCACACTTCATCTCAAAAGAGGAGCCTAATCTCTTCATCTGACTGCCCAAATGAACTTGTTCTTTTGTTAGGGCTTTGTGTTTTACATCCATGCACTCACACACTCCAGACTTCTCATTCAGACATTGCTTCCACAACTGACTTGCTCATAGACATATCCCATTTGTATTTTGTAAATATAATTATAACATTTTGAGTTTTGTCTAAGAACTAAGCGTGCTCTTCCACCTGGGAACAAAACTGTGCTTGTGCTATTGTTTTTTTTTTATCGACTAAATATGCTAATAAAACCCTTGAAATCAAATACACAGTTTATATTGTTGTTTTGGGACTTACCCATGACACACCATGTATGCTAAATGTCTCTTACTGTCATTGCCTTACCTCTTTGATCCGCTTGACGAGGGCAGTCTGGTCGAAAGCCACAGCCTCGGCACACAGGTGTAAGCGGCCCTGGTATCGGACGCAGAGCTGCAGAATCTGAGCAGCGTCCAGCTTTTCCAGACACATGCTGCTAGGTGATGTCTGGCCACTTAGCACTCCTGTGGAGAGAAAAGAGCAAATGATTTACATGGACATATTGGAAAGTAAGTCAAAAGTAATATTTGACAAGGGTTGTATTTACTGTAATTAGCGATGCACAGGATCTGACAGACCTATTTGGCTCATGATCCACCTTCTAACGAAGTGTTAATGGGTTGCGATGATAATCAGCTTCACGACACATAATTTTAAAAAGGACCGGTGGGAACTGGTTGGAAATAAAATGAAACTCTTCACATGTGAAAATGTGCGCTTTTAAGTCTGTTGGACATGGAACTATTTACTCTTTTAGACAAGTGTAACCAATCAGCTTTCTCTAGGATTGGTGTTTTTAAAAAAGACAACACTAAAATCCGTGACAGCAAATGGGAGAATTGAAAGCTACCTTTCAAAAGCGGCTGGAAGGTAGGTATCTCTTGAAGCTTGATGACATCAGGGTCGTTTTGGATATTTCGCACTGACTGGGTCCCCTGGGCCACAACCACAATATCATCCATCCTAGCCTTTTGTTTTGCTGGAGATGGCACCACTGCAATGATAACAATGCAATTCAAATCAACATGTGGTACTTCGTTCACCTAATGCTGGCAATGAATTACAGGACGTCCTATACCTTGCTGTATTACGCTCTGTAGTCATTTTGATTTAATTTGATTGCAAGATCTATACTTGTAGCAGAGTATTTTTACATTGTGGTAAATGCTACTTTTACTAGAAGTGATAACTTCTTCTACCGCTACATTTGGGAAAATGTGTTTATTTTGTTGTTGTTTTTTTTACACGTATACCGACTGTAACACATAATGCCAGCTTTGCCTTGGTTTACTTTTGTAAATCTGATTAAAATACACATCCAACAACCACCATGGGAAGGTCTTACCCGATGAGCTGTAATTGGAGTGTTTGTGCTCCGAAACTCCACTCTGCTCCGCTCCCATGCTGCAAAGGTTGGTACAGACACTGCAGCAAAACAACCTGGTTACCTGACACTAAATCATTTGCAAAGACTTCATATGGTTTTCCAACATACTCGAACTGACAACCACGTCCGCAGGAGAGGAGCTCGCTCGATGTCAGCAGGAGCAGGTGTGGAGCAAGTGAGCCGTCATCTGTCAAAACACGGTCATGGGATTTTAGGTGCGCGACTATCTGTGGTATTACGGTACAGGATCCCGGGGGGAAAAAAACACTCGATTTCGCCAAATGGGTCTCATGTAATTTACCTATAACAAGTAAAACCAGCATAATATTGCACATGTTATGGAATTTTATTTTATTTGATGAAAACCATAAAAACCTAAAAGTTGTACAGTAGACAACTTTACACTGATTTCACATCATAAGACTTGTCATTGTGTTAAATATTACAGAAAATAAATCCTCAATAGGTAACAAGACACTTTCAGTGGATTCCTTTTCTGGATAATCCCTACCATGTCCCTGTTTAATATCAAGTGATCGTACTGTAGGTGTACTGAGAAATTAAAAGGCAAAGTTCACTCTTTTCAAACTAACTGTCAGAACGTCCAAAATTAAATATTAATTAACAAAAATCCTTAATAGGTAACCTAGTCTGGGTGATCCTGTACGGGAATCCACTCATAGTTAGTTTCTCGTCAACTATTAAGGAATTTTGCATTCATATTTAATATTAGACATTGAGTTATGTGAAAAGAGTGAACTTTCCCTTTAAATTACTTAAGTAGCTGTACAGTAAAATCACTTCATAATAAACAGGTTCATAGTCGGTGTCATCCCAAACAGGAATCCACTCAGGTTCTTGTCAACTTTTAACAATATTTTGTTGTTGTAATATTTAGGATGTGAGCAATCTGACTGGAGTTGAGCGTTTGAAATACTATACAAGTTTTTGTCGTTTATGATTAATTTCATGAAATTGTTTTATTCCTTGTTATTATGCCTTTGAATGTGATCCATTTGGCAAACTCGGGCCTTTCTCCGTCCTTTTTGGCGAACTCGGGGAGTTCTACATCCATTTTTTCTGTGGCGGCTGCCTTGACCGTGTTTAACAGATGACGGCTCACTTGACCGCAGTGCGAATTACTAGTTTACTTGCTGACGAGGTAGGCAGACGCTCCTAATTTAACCAAGTTAATAGAGTCGTTAGCAGACTATCTCGGGGCACTGGCTTCTGTTCACAAGGATACACTTCCGTAAATAATGATCACGTGGTCTGTATTTTGGTTGTTTCAGATCCAATCGTGCCCCCTGCTGATCCTATGATCCCACATAAGCAAGACATGTCGTCAGTAATATATTTGTAATATTTTTTTCATTATTATTACTTATAAGTAAGAAAAGCAGAATATCTTTAAATTTAATGAGCAAATCTAAGTGAGTAGTAAAAGCAAGTTATTTATATCCAACTTTATTGGCTTGGAAGAACAAATAAGAACCACATTCAAAAACATGAGCCGATTTCTGTAAATTCATGGCCGCTGTATTTGACATTGTATGTGCTTTACTCTTACACTTTGACTGCGTCTTGTTATCGACCACGTTTGCCACAATGTTTGCATGGAGGCAAATTAAAACACACAACCTTTTCATGAACTACCTAGCCAATCTAATCAAGCCCTAAATAGTGTAACCTAAGATTGAAACTTTTACCTCAGAAAAACAATTTAGTGAATAATACAAATCAAGTTACTAAAACTTCTTAAGTAAAACTGCCTGAAGTAGAACATAGATGGAGGTCATAACTTGATATTTAAGAGAGTTTCTCTGCCTGGACAACTTGTCAAAAGATAAAACCACTTAGAACTGGGCCATGGCCAATCAACATTAAGAAAAAAGGAAACACATTGTGGCTTCATGCAGATGATTTCAGGCCACGCAAATCCTGCCTCCTGTCCATTTCTGGATCTTTGTCCGTCTGTTTCCCACTGTCTTCCTCAACTAGAGGGTAAGGACGGAGGTCCAGGGTCAGAATGCGGCTGAACATGTATTCATCAAACTGTGAAGAAGAGAACGCCGTAGTGAGTGCATTGTTATTTAATAAAGAAATTAAAACTTCCTCTCCAACTTGCATGATGCTATAAAGGTTTGTTACATCTGAATAGACTCCCAGCAATGCGTCAGCCTTGGAGAAAAACTCCTCCTTCAGGGAGATGACAATGATCTGCATGTTCTCCCTGGACTCCTCTCTGATGAAACTGGTCACCTGGATAAATCAGAACATCCACACAAGGTGTGCACAATAATATATCATAGCATTTGATATGACATATAGCATTTGTGGATATTACAGCTGTAACTTATTATCATCATGTATATTATTAGGGAGGGCATTTTTTTTAATTGATCAGAACCGTGTCCCGTAACTCAGGCACCTTAAAAATGATATAAAGCAGAGAAAAGAAATACAACATTTTTATAGAGAGCATGACCAAAGGTCCATGATGTGAACACAACAATGAAATCGTCATATTTTAAGCTTATTTTTTCTTCACCTTTCAAGTTATGTTGCATATTTACATTTCTAGCTGTTGTGGAAAAAGTGATCAATCATCTCGAAGTGTGTGTTTGTCCACCTGGATAATACAAGCCTAGTATTAACTCTTTTCACACACGTTTTAAATGTCTACCAACTCCTGAGGAACATACAGCATCTTGCACTTGAGCTGCTAAATGCTCCACTACGTTTAGGGTGAGTTTTTTCACACAAACCAAGCTGCCTGCAGTGGCTGAAAATAATGTTATATCAGTGGTGAGAGTGGAGCACAACAGTAAAGTAATAAGTCAGACGTAAACAATGAGCTTAAACTCGTTATAAAGCTTCGTAAAACAGACTGGAGCTTCATTTTCAGGATTTAATTCTCTGCAGGTTCATCACGAGGCAGGACCTTCTCAGATTGTCACATTTTCCATTGACATTTGCCACTTTTATAAATGTATTGATTATAGCTGCTGTATGGAGGTCCACAGGAGTAATAGAAATAGGAATTGAGCATTTGGTGTATGTATCTGCAAATGAATTTATTAATCTACAGCGTTTCCCCTACTGTTGTCTTGCAATGACGGGATGCCCCGCCCTCTACGAAAGAAACAAAATGTAAACGTACACAAAGAACTGCAGTTACGTCCAGTGACTACTACTTATTTTTCTTAGTTCCTGTGCACCCGTTTCATTTCAGCTCAGTCAGATTCGCTAATTTTTCTGTCACTGAAAGTCACGCTAATTCGTCTGTTTCTCTGCTCTGCAGCGTGTCTGTGCTTCATGAAGGGCAGGGCTGTGCCTCACAGACAGGCAGTGCAGCAGAGTAAAGGCTGCACCAGGTCAATGTTACACAAGTTGATGAAAGCTGCACTCGTTACATAGCTGGAAAAAAAAAAAAGAAGCAAAATAAATGCCTAAAGTTAAGCTATCAATTGACAAACCTTAACCTGAAACTGCTGAAAACCAGAACAGAATATCAGCATTTTTGAAATGCTATTTCTGTGTGTTCTGTGGTCCTCCATACTGTGCTTTAAAGAATGGATTCACAGAATATATCCATATATCAAAATAGCTGACTATTCCTTTTCTATTGATTGACAACTAAGTTAGCAACAATAACTATTTCAGCACAGCTGTAGATTTTAACAGCGAGACCCGGATGCAGCTGGAGTCTTACCTTGCCGATGTTAGTGTTGTCCAGGGCTGCGTCCACCTCATCCAAGATGAAGAAGGGAGCAGGGCGAAAGCTGGGAGGAATGACACAAACGGCAAGTACACAAACAGCATGGACACAGTAAGCCAGCAAAGTCAGAGCTACAGTCATTATAATTGTTGCGACTGGTTTTACATACGTGGGAAAAGTGCTTTGGGTAAATGAGAAAGCCTTCCATTTAAGAAGGAATAGTCGTTTCAGCACACGGGAAAATACAGAAAGAGGTTCTTTTCAGGGGTGATACTTTTATCCCACTTTTGTAACCTCCTTACCGCTAATTTGATGTCTTGTCATCTAATGGAAACTATTCTACTTTAGGATTTCATTGTGAGTCTAATGTTACCTGTGTATGGCGAATACCAAGGCTAGGGCAGCGATGGCCTTTTCTCCACCAGACAGATTGTCCATGGACATGAAGCGTTTCCCTGGAGCCACGCAGTTGTAGTTGATGCCACCCAAGTATGGCTCATCGGGATTCTCTGCACTCAGAATGGCCTGGGACGCATTTAGCAGATTCATTGAATGTCTTTTCTTTGATTTTGTCATTTAAGGTATCTTGTACTTTGTTTATAACAACTGATGAAATACTCAGGTAATGAGAATTATGTTCAGTATACTGTTTAGTATATATTCAGCTTAACATAAAATGCCCTTCATGATAGAACTGGAGTGGGTTAGAAACCTTTATAGTCGAGTAGAGTGTAGATATACATCCACTTTAAACAAACAGTTTAATATACAGTAAATAATCCTCCGAGAATATACAAACTTGACAAATATATACAAAATGGATTGGTTGTAAGTCAGGTTGTAGTCAGGTAAATCTCATGTAAAAATACATCTAACAACAAACACTCTGGTGAGGGAAAGAAAAGTGATTCAAATGTAGATAAATACAATAAAAACAGATCAAGTTTAGTGTATGTTTCTATGTGTGTTCTGTTGCCTCACCTGGGCACTGCTGTTTCTGCATATTCTTTTATAAATTTCATCGATTACGACAGACACATGCTCGAAACACTGACTGAAGAGGTGGAAGCGCTGGGCTTTGACTTGCATGAACTCCTGACTGCACTTCCTGGCTGCTTTAGTGCTGACATCAAAGGCTGCATGAGAGAGAGGAGGTCAGTGCAGGTACTGCACAAATCATACATTTAAAAAAAACACAGAAATCCCATATGGTAATAAAAGATAAAAATCTCAATGAAAAGAGATGACCACTGAGTAAAACCCCGTATTTGTACTCAGTAATAGAAAATGGATACACATCTTATGAATGCAATGTTAAATATAGAAATTAAGTGGTTTTGTGTTGCAAAGCACTGTTCAGAGATTTTAGTACATAAATTCCACCAAGAGTTTTGTATTAAAACAGAAATCTCAATAAATTAAATTAAATACCTTCCATCACTTCCAGTAACTTGTCTTTCACCTCCCTCATTTTCTCCAGAGCTTTCAGGTTGGGGGCAGCAGTGTGATGTAGCACTGCCTCTATAGAGGAGACCGACTCCTTCCGCTTCTCCAGGTAGGCCTGCACCTCCTCCTCAGCCTGCAGACTCTGTCAACATACATTTTCAATTAATGCTCTGTGGTACCTGCTGTTCATATAAGAACAATGTTGAGGTTCCATGTCTCACCCTGAGCTCTGCCTCAAGTTCAGAGTAATCAATGACCAGCTGTGCCTCTCTATTGAAGATGTTCGCAGTGGCTGAGGTGCTCTCAGAATCTGTGTCCAGCTACACAGACCAGACAAATCAACAATCAGATAAGACTTTATTACTTTTAAAAAAAAGGTCAATTTTTTGCAGGACTAGTGATTAAGAAAAGACTGCACATCTGTGTCATACCTGAATCTCACTGATTTCATTCAGTTCCCCTGACAGCAGCGTGATAGGCAGGTTCTGGATCTTGCAGGCCAGCAGTAAGTTGTGTCTAGCTAAGCGTTTCTGCTCCAGGGCAGTCTCTGCGGACATCACCTCCTGCTGTAGCTTGACCAACTCTCTAAGAGAAATCCAAACAGAAAAAGAAGGCCATGTTAAAATTTGGTATATGTTGTCTTGTTAGATTTTTTTTTTTTCATTTTAGTCTTAATCTAGACCCTCTCTAAAAAAACATTCTTACTGCACAGCATATCAGAAAAAAAGCAACTCATTATATTTAAAACATACCGAATTGCATTAAAGATGATTCCATATGTGCAATTGATGGAAACAAACGTTCAAATAATGCATTACAAACATTAGTATCAAAGATTCAGATATTATTTATTTTAATCCTTGTATTAATAGACCTACAGTGCATCTGTAAAGTATTCACAGCGTTTCTCTTTTTCCACATTTTGTTATATTACAGCCTTATTCCAAAATGGATTAAATTCATTTTTTTCCCTCAAAATTCTCCACACAATACCCCATAATGACAACGTGAAATACATTTTTTTGAAATTTTTGCAAATCTATTAAAAATCAAAAACAAAACAAAAATCACATGTACATAAGTAGTCACAGTCTTTGCCATGACACTCAAAATTGAGCTCAGGTGCTTCCTGTTTCCACTGATCATCCTTGAGATGTTTCTAAAACTTGATTGGAGTCCACCTGGTAAATTCAGTTGATTGGACATGATTTGGAAAGACACACACCGTCTACATAAGGTCCCACAGTTGACAGTGCATGTCAGAGCACAAACCAAGACATAAAGTCCAAAGAATTGTCTGTAGACCTCTGAGACAGGATTGTATGGAGGCTCAGATCTGGGGAAGGGTACAGAAACATTTCTGCAGCATTGAAGGTCCCAATGAGCACAGTGGCCTCCATCATCCGTAAATGGAAGAAGTTTGGAACCACCAGGACTCTTCCTAGAGTCGGCCGCCCGGCCAAACTGAGCGATCGGGGGAGAAGGGCCTTAGTCAGGGAGGTGACCAAGAACCCGATGGTCACTCTGACAGAGATCCAACGTTGCTCTGTGAAGAGAGGAGAACCTTCCAGAAGGACAACCATCTCTGCAGCACTCCACCAAGCAGGCCTGTATGGTAGAGTGGACGGACGGAAGACACTCCTCAGTAAAAGGCACATGACAGCCCACCTGGAGTTTACCAAAAGGCACCTGAAGGACTGTCAGACCATGAGAAACTAAATTCTCTGGTCTGATGAAACAAAGATTGAACTCTTTGGCCTGAATGTCAAGCGTCATGTCTGGAGGAAACCAGGCACCGCTCATCACCTGGCCAACACCATCTCTACGGTGAAGCATGGTGGTGGCAGCATCATGCTGTGGGGATGTTTTTCAGCAGCAGGAACTGGGAGACTAGTCAGGATGGAGGGAAAGATGAATGCAGCAATGTACAGAGACATCCTTGATGAAAACCTTCTCCAGAGAGCTCTGGACCTCAGACTGGGGCGAAGGTTCATCTTCCAACGGGACAACGACCCGAAGCACACAGCCAAAGGAGTGGCTTCGGGACAACTCTGTGAATGTCTTTGAGAGGCCCAGCCAGAGCCCAGACTTGAACCTGATTAAACATCTCTGGAGAGATCTGAAGATGTCTGAGCACCGACGCTCCCCATCCAACCTGATGGAGCTTCAGAGGTCCTGCAAAGAAGAATGGGAGAAACTGCCCAAGAATAGGAGCCAAGCTTATAGCATCATACTCAAAAAGACTTGAGGCTGTAATTTCTGCCAAAGGTGCTTCAACAAAGTATTGAGCAAAGGCTGTGAATACTTATGTACGTGTTATATTTTCGTTCTTTATTTTTAATAGCTTTGCAAAAATTTTAAACAAACTATTGTCACTTTGTCATTATGGGATATAGCGTGTAGAATTTTGAGGGAAAAAAATGAATTTAATCCATTTTGGAATAAGGCTGTAACATAACAAAATGTGGAATAAGTCAAGCGCTGTGAATACTTTCCAGATGCACTGTATCTGTTAATTTGGAGTCTGGACCAATGATGATCATTTCAGATGTTTCTTAATTCAGCTGTAGATTTGATGCCATCCAGTTTTTGTTTAGTGGAAGTTGTTTAAGTGATTGGTGTGATTGGTGTCAAAGGAGAGATATAATTCTGTATCACCGGCATGGAAATGGTAGTTGATGTTGATATTGTATTTTTTAATAATATGACAGAACGCTAGCATATAGAAAGACAATAGCAAGGGTCCAAGAACAAAACCGTGTGGAAATATGTATTGTAGTCGTGCCAGTACTGATTTAAAATTCCCAATTTCCACATAGAAGGACCTCCCCGACAAAAAAGACTCAAACCAATCCAAAACCAAACCTGAAATACCCACCCAATTTTTACGACGTTCAATTAAATTCTATGATCAACTGTGTCAAAAGCTGCAGACTGATCCAACAGGAATTGAATACTCTGTTGTCCACAGCCAGCTGCTGAAAGAAGATCATGTAAAAACCTAAGCAGCGCAGTTTCTGTACTATCCCCTGACCTAAATGCTGAAATTTTTGAAAGAGACCATTGCCATTCATAAAATCCATTCATAAAATGGCAGGGGATGGACTGAATGTGCAACTTATAACATTGAAGAAGACTCGGGTTGGATCCATCTATTTTAATGAGGTTATTGTAATATTCTTATCTTGCCATCTTCACTGCTTGCTTACAAGTTTTCAATAAAACTTAACTTGTTCAAGTATGCAAGCTAACTGTACCGCCTCCATTTTTGTTGAACGCTGTGACAGGACTTCTTTAAAGATTTGATGTCATTGTTTAGCCGGGGCTGGTGTGTAGTTTTGGATTTCCTGGGTTTTAAAGGGATCACATTCTCCAGAGTATTTTCACAGATTGAATTGAAAGTGGGTGTAACGTCATTGATAGTTGATGATGTCAGTGGAGGCAAAAGCATTGCAGAATCTAGCAGCTGACGTGAAATTCAAATTGCAGGAATAAGACAGGTCTGTAGTATTGATGACTGTATCACAGACATAGGTGTTAAAAAGTTTTACAGTCCACACAAAGTGCCAACTTAATGCAGAATAACACTGCAAGTCTCACCTGACTTAATATTACTATCTCCGAAACTAACTAGTTTACAGAATTCTATCCTAATACTATGCATTCTATGCTCATACACAAAAGTAAGAAACCACCTAGAACAAAGCCTTCGGCCTAGAACACACTGCCTGCGTTACCCGTTGCTGTGTGGCGTCATCTAACCCTCGCATGTACGGTGTGTCATTCATGCAATTTTAAAACCAACACCTATTTTTCACGCGTGCTAAAATATACAGGTAAACTATTTGTAATCACATTTATACAGTATAATCACAGCAAACAACCAATGCATGTTTTAATTGTATCATAGCAAGAGTCTGAGGCTAATGTCATTGGTGCCTATATGAATAATTACTGTGTGCAGAGCAATGGCGCAAACCTGATTATTGAATCCCCAATTAAGAGGGAAAAAAGCGCATCACATAAGGCTTAAAATGTCAATTTATGACCTAAGTACGAGAGGGGCTCTAACAGACGTGCACCACACTGATGCATGCACATTCAGGCCTTTAGAGGCAGTAGTACGAGTGGCGGCAGTAATAATTGCACAAACGACAGGAAAAGTGGCAGAAAGAGGGAGTTTTACCTGTTCATCTCCTGAAGACTTTTAGTTTTCTGGTCCAGCTCAGCTTTGACAGCAGACAACTGGCCTTTGTTAGAGAGCAGCTGATTCTTCATCTCCAGCAGCTTTTTCTGACCTTCCTCCAACACCACCAACAGCTTCTCCTCATCCTGAAGGGGAACAGAAACATTGTGCAGAAAAAGCATGCACTGGCCAAAAAGACCATAAAAGGCCATGTTTGTTTTTAACCAGGGTGTTTCCAGCAACAACCAATGTGTCCTCTAAAACCCCTAATTGCAGACTCTAAAAGACATTGATATTTAGGGGGAAGATGGGTAATCCTTTTGCCATATATGGTAGTTTAAAAGTAGTGAACTACTTTATGTCAGCATTATCAGTGAAAGCCTGAGAAAATTACCTTTCTATGGTCAGCCATGCTTCTGTCCTCCTTACTGATGGTATCCTTCATTTTGTAAAGCTTCTTCCTCTGCTGCTCCAGTTGGTCCTGGTCATAGTCAAGTTTTGCATTCAGGCGAGCACACTGATTTTCAAACTCTAGCCTGCAGGGAGAGATGTATGAAGGTGTTTATGTTGCAAAACAAACCAGAACTTTCATACAGTATGTATCTGGTATCTGGTGAGATATTTCACTGTATTACACACACAGTTGGTGATTACACTTAAAATCATTCAAACTTCCTCACAAAAAAACATGATATTAAAAAGCCATAACACTTCGTTGTTTATCACGGAGTTATTTATCACAAAAAAAAATCATCATAGATTTAGCTGGTTAAATTTAGATACAGAAAACACTAGCGTGTGATTGTTGTACCGTTTCTTGTCAAGCTCTGTCTGCTGTTCCAGGTGCTCCTGCTCGTACTCTCGGATGCTGTCCACACCAATCTCAGCACAGAACTCAGAGAATACCACATCCTCCATCTAATTACACAGATCAGCCATACTGTTAAATGAATACCTACAGTGCCTTGCAAAAGTATTGACCCCCCTTGGCGTATTTATTTTTTTGTTGCCTTACAACCTGGAATTAAAATTGATTTATTTTTTTTATTTTTTTTGGGGGGGAGGTGGGGTTTGTATCATTTGATTTACACAACATGCCTACCACTTTGAAGATGCAAAATATGTTCTATTGTGAAACAAACAAGAAATAAGACAAAAAAAACAGAAAACTTCAGCGTGCATAACTATTCACCCCCCCAAAGTCAATACTTTGTAGAGCCCCCTTTTGCAGCAATTACAGCTGCAAGTCTCTTGGGGTATGTATCTATAAGCTTGGCACATCTAGCCACTGGGATTTTTGCCCATTCTTCAAGGCAAAGCTGCTCCAGCTCCTTCAAGTTGGATGGGTTCCGCTGGTGTACAGCAATCTTTAAGTCATACCACAGATTCTCAATTGGATTGAGGTCTGGGCTTTGACTAGGCCATTCCAAGACATTTAAATGTTTCCCCTTAAACCACTCGAGTGTTGCTTTAGCAGTATGCTTAGGGTCATTGTCCTGCTGGAAGGTGAACCTCCGTCCCAGTCTCAAATCTCTGGAAGACTGAAACAGGTTTCCCTCAAGAATTTCCCTGTATTTAGCGCCATCCATCATTCCTTCAATTCTGACCAGTTTCCCAGTCCCTGCCGATGAAAAACATCCCCACAGCATGATGCTGCCACCACCATGCTTCACTGTGGGGATGGTGTTCTCGGGGTGATGAGAGGTGTTGGGTTTGCGCCAGACATAGCGTTTTCCTTGATGGCCAATAAGCTCAATTTTAGTCTCATCTGACCAGAGTACCTTCTTCCATGTTTGGGGAGTCTCCCACATGCCTTTTGGCGAACACCAAACATGTTTGCTTATTTTTTTCTTTAAGCAATGGCTTTTTACTGGCCACTCTTCCGTAAAGCCCAGCTCTGTGGAGTGTACGGCTTAAAGTGGTCCTATGGACAGAAACTCCAATCTCCGCTGCGGAGCTTTGCAGCTCCTTCAGGGTTATCTTTGGTCTCTTTGTTGCCTCTCTGATTAATGCCCTCCTTGCCTGGTCCGTGAGTTTTGGTGGGCGGCCCTCTCTTGCCAGGTTTGTTGTGGTGCCATATTCTTTCCATTTTTTAATATTGGCTTTAATGGTGCTCCGTGGGATGTTCAAAGTTTTGGATATTTTTTTTATAACCCAACCCTGATCTGTACTTCTCCACAACTTTGTCCCTGACCTGTTTGGAGAGCTCCTTGGTCTTCATGGTGCCGCTTGCTTGGTGGTGCCCCTTGCTTAGTGGTGTTGTAGACTCTGGGGCCTTTCAGAACAGGTGTATATATATACTGAGATCATGTGACACTTAGATTGCACACAGGTGGACTTTATTTAATTAATTACGTGATTTCTGAAGGTAATTGGTTGCACCAGATCTTATTTAGAGGCTTAATAGCAAAGGGGGTGAATACATATGCACGCACCACTTGTCCGTTATTTATTTTTTAGAATTTTTTTGAAACAAGTTATTTTTTTCATTTCACTTCACCAATTTGGACTATTTTGTGTATGTCCATTACATGAAATCCAAATAAAGATCAATTTTAATTCCAAGTTGTAAGGCAACAAAATAGGAAAAACGCCAAGGGGGGTCAATACTTTTGCAAGGCACTGTACAGTATAACCAGCCACAATAAATGCATTGTTCTTTAAAAATTAATTTACTTAATGTTTATTTGTATGGATATGTATATAGTATGAACAGCACACCACTTCATTTATAGCCTAAGCTATTGTGCTATGGCCACAATAGATGGGCCCTTAAAATCCATAAAACTAAACAAAAAACATGATGGACAGTACAAAACACAAACTCAACAATATATACATACATAATATACAATATATATTACATGCAGAACACGATAGTGTAGTTAAATGTAGCAGCGCGCTGCTCCTTCAGGAAAAATCACAAGTACTTGTACTTGTACTTGTACACAAGTATTTACCTGTGTTACCATGAGTCGATATATCCTTGTATATCTAATGTGCTTTGCAGTTCAAGTGATTTTGAAACACTTCGGGCTCTGGCTGACGCACACATACAGAAAAACATAACAAAGCCATGGTGGCTGATTGATGCTTTTTTGTTTTAGAACTTCTGTATGCCAGTGGTTCTCATTTTGGGCACAGACACTTGAAAATGAAATTAATCCAACTCATAACAATGTAATTAGGATTTTCTTTTGCTGACAGGATAATACAGAAAATTCAGAGACTGAGAAATTGCTGCGAAACTGAATTCACTCGTAACCCCTGCACAAGGGCAAAAAGGGTAGTCCAGGTCAGCACAGGTTCTGAAAGCTCTGCAGACAGCAGTACCTGGTCAATCTGATCTCTAATTGTTGTCATCTCTGCATTCTTTGCCTCCGCACCCTCCTCCTGCATCTGAATCTGAGAATCCCAGTTTGCCAATTCGCTCTCCATACGAGAAATGTCCTGGAAACAATCAGCAAGACAGATGAAACATCGGAAGCACTGAAAAAAAGTACTTGTCACTTTACCTGTGTTACTATGAGTCGATATATCCTTGTATATCTAATGTGCTTTGTGGTTCAAGTGATTTTGAAAAACTTCGGGCTCTGGCTGATGTACACATACAGAAAAATCATGACAAAGGCTACAGTCTCAATTATGATATTACATTTCAGAGTTCTGTGGCCCTACCGCTTGACATTTAGGGATGTTTCTCTTCTGAAGATTTTCCAACTCCACTTTGGAGTATTTGAGGCGGGTCTGAACACCCTGAGCCTGCGCAATAATCTGCTTTAGGTCTGCCTCCTTCCTCTTTAGCCTCATCAAATCCTGTCACAAAACCATAACAAAACATGTGTCTTGTACTTAACAAAGTATTTTGCCAAAAATATATAGTGTGTTTGGCAGAATATATTGTACATTAAAAACAATTTAAAAAAAAAAAGAGGAATTTCTGAAACTTGGGCAGAATTTTGCAGAATCGAGACTTAAATTACTTTATTTAGATGAAATCAAGACTTTTAAGTTTAATTTGACAATTTGTGTGTTTACTCACACGCAACTCAGTGGTCAGCTGATCCTTGTGTTCTTTCAGCCGCCTCATGTCTTTCTCATCCCAGATGCGAGATTTGGTCCGCAGGTCACTGGAGCCTCCAGAGATCACACCTGATTTTGCAAATAGTGTCCCATCCAGAGCTACTGTCTACAGGAAACATAACCAATTAACGTGTCTGCTGTCATTTTAACAACTTCAAGCAATTGAAAAAACAATTACCTGAACTTCTCTCTCTAACTCAGTGAACATCAGTGACAGCTAAGTTTACCTTCATACGCTCCTGTCTGTCAAAGGCCACACTCTTGGCTTCTTTGATGGTTTCACACACCAGGGCATTGCCACAGACAAACTGCACGACTTTCCTCAGCTGGGCAGAACCTGTGGCAGCATTGACCTGTACAACATCAACCACCATCTTGGCACCAGGCACCTCCCTCAGTCGCTCATTCAGAGGACTCACCTGTGCACGCAGTAATGTTAGTCATGAGTGACTCACATCTACTAATGTGATTGACCAATAAATAAACCTATTCTTCACACTGTGAACAGCCTTTTTTGAAGTTTTCCATTTCAACCATCCAAAAAAACAGTTTGCTTTGGAAACTGTTTCCACTTACATTCAAGTAGTCAGTGGGTAGGAACGTCTCAGGTTCAGCGCGCTGCTCCTTCAGGAAAAATATACAGTCACGAGCTACTTTCTCTGTAGCGACCACAATTGCATTTATGTAGCGGCCAAACACCTTGGTGACAGCAAGCTGGTATTTCTTATGGATTGGGCTGCACAGGTCAGACAGTCGGCCATACTGGGAAAGGACAAAAATGGGTTCAGAATACCTTTCACAGTGAGAAACAGATGCTTGATATGAACAAATAATTTGCTTGTTCATAAGAATATTCCTTGAACTGTGTCTCTAAATACGCAAATCTACTTTATGAGCAGCACAAAAATAGCCATTAAATTGTGCTCTACAAGTATATTAAGCCCAAATAAAGGACTTAACACTGAAAGAGTTTTGAATGATGGGTCACTATGTACCAAAGTGATTTGTAGTTATATTGTTGTTATTCTTTAAGAGAAAATATCAATATATTTGTAGTAATTTATTTACAGTGAAGTAAATCTTTTAGGACCTGCAGAATATGATCTGTGCTCATTACGGGTGTCTGTTCCTTACCACAGTTTCAGGGTAAAGTCTGCGCAGTTTTTCAAGCAGCTCTTTGCGCTGCAACTGGCGTTTGCTCTCCTGGCTGTCCAGACGGGCGTTTCCCAGCTCCTCCATCACCTGGCCCAGCTCCTGGTTCAGCTCCTCACTACGCTGGAGGCCCCGCTGCAGCTCTGCACTCAGGTCCTCCTCCTGCTGCCGGCACTCCTCCAGGGATGAACTGGGTAATACAGAGCTCTTACAATTAGGTACGCTCAATTCTATGTTACTACATTCTAATTTTAAAGTACATATCTGTCACAGATAAACAAGCACAATGTTTGAATGAATGCCTTCTGAGAAAGACCTAAACAAAGGTAGCATTTATTTCATTTGGCTTTAGTGGTAAGTATAACTGTACAACCTTTTGGTGTAGGGCATACAAATTACATACTTGCAGGTCTTGGTGTACGCATCTAGCCTCTCAGCTCTGCATGTCAAATCTTCCAGCTGAGTTTGGCTGTTCCTGATGGCAACCTACAATAGATGATGTTCCATGCGTGGTATGATTAACAACATACAGTGCATCCGGAAATTATCCACCGCGCTTCACTTTTTACACATTTTGTTGTTACAGCTTTATTCCAAAATGGATTAAATAATTTTTTTTCCCTCAAAATTCTACACACAATAGCCCATAATGACAAAGTGAAAAAAGTTTGTTTAAATTTTTTTGCAAATCTATTAAAAATAAAGAACGAAAATATAAGACGTATTCACAGCCTTTGCTCAATACTTTGTTGAAGCACCTTTGGCAGCAATTACAGCCTTGAGTCTTTTTGAGTATGATGCTACAAGCTTAGCGCACCTATTTTTGGGCAGTTTCTCCCATTCTTCTTTGCAGGACCTCTCAAGCTCCATCAGGTTGGATGGGGAGCGTTGGTGCACAGCCATTTTCAGATCTCTCCAGAGATGTTCAATCGGGTTCAAGTCTGGGCTCTGTCTGGGCCACTCAAGGACATTCACAGAGTTGTCCCAAAGCTACTCCTTTGGCTGTGTGCTTAGGGTCGTTGTCCTGTTGGAAGATGAACCTTCGCCTAAGTCTGAGGTCCAGAGCGCTCTGGAGCAGGTCTTCGTCAAGGATATCTCTGTACATTGCTGCATTTATCTTTTCCTCGATCCTGACTAGTTTCCCAGTTCCTGCTGCTGAAAAACATCCCCACAGCATGATGCTGCCACCACCATGCTTCACCATAGAGATGGTATTGGCCAGGTGATGAGCGGTGCCTGGTTTCCTCCAAACATGACGCTTGGCATTCAGGCCAAAGAGTTCCATCTTTGTTTCATCAGACCAGAGAATTTAGTTTCTCATGGTCTGAGAGTCCTTCAGGTGCCTTTTGGTAAACTCCAGGTGGGCTGTCATGAGCCTTTTACTGAGGAGTGGCTTCCGTCCGTCCACTCTACCATACAGGCCTGCTTGGTGGAGTGCTGCAGAGATGGTTGTCCTTCTGGAAGGTTCTCCTCTCTTCACAGAGCAACGTTGAAGCTCTGTCAGAGTGACCATCGGGTTCTTGGTCACCTCCCTGACTAAGGCCCTTCTCCCCCGATCGCTCAGTTTGGCCGGGCGGCCGACTCTAGGAAGAGTCCTGGTGGTTCAAACTTCTTCCATTTACGGATGATGGAGGCCACTGTGCTCATTGGGACCTTCAATGCTGCAGAAATGTTTCTGTACCCTTCCCCAGATCTGTGCCTCGATACAATCCTGTCTCGGAGCTCTACAGACAATTCCTTGGGCTTCATGGCTTGTTTTGTGCACTGTCAACTGTGGGACCTTATATAGACAAGTGTGCGCCTTTCCAAATCATGGGGTATTGTGTTGTGTGTAGAATTTTGAGGAAAAAAATTAATTGTATCCATTTTGGAATAAGGCTAACAAAATGTGGAAAAAGTGAAGCGGTGTGAATACTTTCCGGATGCACTATTAATCTGACCCTGTAGTGTGAAATGTAGATAATATTTAACATTCAAGACACTTCATTTGCAATTTGCTCAGTTAGATATACAAGGGCTTTGGAATTCTTATGCGGATCTATCAATCAAGTATGCACACAATAACAAAAGAAAAATAATAAAATATACACATAATAAAAGTAGAAAAAGCATAACACCCTCTATTGTAATATCTACAATATGTTAGTTTTACACTTGGCATAGACTTTTTATGATTGCCATATTTTTAGACATTTCGAAAAAAAAATAGAGAGCTAAAGGTTACAAATATCAACGCGTAATCTGGCTTTTGCATGTGAAAAATGTTCAGTCTCTCATATGTCTTGTTGTTGCACATTAATTGTTTTTGTACCAAGGGATTTGTGGGGAAAGATGAGGTCAAAGAGAGAAAAATATATAGTGGGTCAGTGTCATTTCAGCCAGAATGTCAATAATTAGATACATGCATTTTCAACAGCTGTTTAATCTGTCCTCATGAACGTCAAGGGACGTGTAGTGTCAACAGAAATGCATCAAAGAAATTACCTCCACTTCCTTCTTTCTGCGCTGGTCGAAAGCCATCTTTTCACAATCTGCTCTCACCTCCCAGTGAAGCTTTTCTGCCTGCTGCCTGAGGCCAGCGCCCTGTTTCCTGGCCACCTCCTTCAGCTCTTTGTATTGCACCAACTATAACAGAAATATATGCAAAAAACATGATGAGGATGTTATGACTGCAGCATTACTAATGAATATTACTTTACTGATTACTTGTCCTTGGTGTTTTTTCAAGGTATCTGTAGGGCTAAGCATTTTGATTTGAATTGAATTTTGATACAAAAATTAAAAAATAAAACACATTTTTATTTAAACATGCAAGTTAGTTTTCGACCTTTGTGAATAGTATAAGTCTCATCACCTGATCCTCGTCAAGCTCTATGTCTCGCCCCTGGGCAGCTCCCTGTTCCTGGACCTGCTTCTCGTAGTTCCTCCAGGTCCTCTTAAGTTCTGAGACCCCCTGCCGATTTTCTGCGAGCTCATCCTCTTTAATAGCCAACAGCTTCTTACTCTTTTTCAGGGCATCACGGATGTCATCAGCCCTTTTCATGTGATGAGAGGCATTCACTTTAGCTTTGACGTACTGGGACTGAGACTGGGACAGGATATGCTCCTGGGCGCTGTGCGACAAAGTTAAAGGAATCCAGTTACTTTTGGTTAATAACAGGTTTAGTGACACCTGCAATATGTATGAATATTATATGGTGATTTGACTTGAACTAAAAAGATGCCATCATTTGAGGCTTGGCTGTTAAACTGAAACAAATGAAAACCTTTTTACTCCTCTATTAGCTACACTTTAAAATACTTTCGTCACAGTTGTATTACCACGAGGGTGGATCAAATACTTTAGAGACTGCTCCCGTTTGCACGTGAACGGTGTGCAGCACCATGATGTGCACATAGAACGGGGAAACATGAGAAAGTATTCCAAGTTTTGTCACTTCAATCAACATCAGCCCCTGACTTGCACTATTCCTCCATACTCCCAAAACTTAAGCAGAGAACGCACATCAAAGTTTGTGTCGAATTTTTGGAGAACAGAAAGAAGTGGCAGCCAGTCAAATCCTAAATTCTCAATGTGTTGAGATGTTGGAGATCCCAATTGTCAACGCGCCACAGTTCAACTGGTTTGCAACAAATTTTTCTCAAACACCTCAGAGCATCACAGTTGAATTCAGTCTGACCCATTGGGATAAAATGTACACCACAGCAAAAGTCAAAGAAAACCCACCTGGTTGTGCTCCTGACCTGATGCACACATTTGTGGTCTTTAACAATGATGGGAATGTCACTCAAAACACCTCTCCCGACTCACTGCTTCATTGGTGTAGATGCTCTGAAGCATTTTATTACTTTCCATTTCCCAAGTTTGACACAAAATTTGCTCATGTCAACAGAGAAATCGCAGATGCTCAATCAAGCAATGAAACTTGGAATACTTACACATTAAAGTTATAGCTTTACCCTGCTTCTTGCGCATCACAGTGCGACGCACACAAAAGGATCACTCTAAACTTTTTGATCCACCCGCAAACAACACCCTGAAATTTCATCCCACACACCGGACTTCCTTCTCGATGTGCTGCTGCTCTCTCATGAGGCGGCCATGTTCCTTCTTGTGGGTTTTGACCGTCTGTTCCCAGTTCACCAGTTTATTGTTTTTAGCAGCTATAGCGTGCTGTCTCTCCCTCATGGTGTCACTGAAAGCACTGATGCCCTTCTCGTTATGGTAGAGCTCAGTGAGACTGAGCTGCATACGGTTTTGTTGAAGGTCTTCTACCAATTCCTGGTATCTCTGTGCCTGGAAATAGGATGGTGTTGGGTGGAGTCACCAGATGTACAGGAAAGAGACAATTAATTATCTAAATTACAGTCCAGTTAATGCAGTCTATGATAACAAACATGTGCAGCATGTCTTGGTCCAGAAATTAAAAGGACCAAAAGGGCAAAAGAAGAAGCAGGTCTCTGCAAAATGAGTTAAACATTTTTGTTATTGAGGGCATATTTAAATCCCTGATTGAGGAAGCAGCAACAGTGCCATTAGTGATAGTACCATTTGAATCCACCTGCTGTCAGCCAGACACTTAATTTGTCTGTAGGTTGGTATAAATGTTGCTGGCAAGAAAAATAATTGCATGTGTCTGGTGACCTGAGGGATGGTTATGTACAAGCGTCTATGACAGAGTCCAAACATTATAGTTGTGATTAATGCTGCGCTCCAAATGGCATACTTCTCTTAATACACTCACATGTCGCACTCTTACATGTTAGTCCACTTACTTATGTAGCACTTGAATTTCATCAACGTCCAGTTGACTTACACTGTTCTTCGCTTACCGGAAAAAATCATAACATTTGAATGCAGCACTGTCAACATATCTGCTGGATTTTGTGTTTGTTGTGGTTTTGTGCTCTCTGTTTAATGCACACAATAAACATACTAATGGCTTCTATCCAACAGCAGTATGGTGGTACTTAGCTAAAAATAAACACATTAGTGTTTGCTGCTTCCTCTGCCGCAGTCTGAAAATACTTTTGGTCACTGGTACCTTACTTACTACTACTACTACTACTACTACTTAACCATAATGGCAAGAATTTTGTGTGAAAAGTGTCCATCATTTCGCACTTAATTTATGGACCATTTTGAGGACACCTACAGGTACTTATAGTGCACTGATATTTCCATACTTTACAGAGTAAATTCACCTATGCACTCATAATAGTCAATGTTAGTACAATTGTACGATTTGGAACACAGAATAAAAAAAAATGGGGGGGGGGGGGGGGGGGGGGGGGGGGGGGGGGGGGGGGGGGGGGGGGGGGGGGGGGGGGGGGGGGGGGGGGGGGGGGGGGGGGGGGGGGGGGGGGGGGGGGGGGGGGGGGGGGGGGGGGGGGGGGGGGGGGGGGGGGGGGGGGGGGGGGGGGGGGGGGGGGGGGGGGGGGGGGGGGGGGGGGGGGGGGGGGGGGGGGGGGGGGGGGGGGGGGGGGGGGGGGGGGGGGGGGGGGGGGGGGGGGGGGGGGGGGGGGGGGGGGGGGGGGGGGGGGGGGGGGGTGTATGCTTCTTTACCTCTCTTCTTTCCTCGAACACCTGTTTCCTCTCAACAGTGGCAGATTTTTTCTTGTTGAAGTGAAACTGTGTGTCCTCTTTGGCCCTAAGCAGGGCCTCTTTCTTCTTGTCATATTCCACAGCATATTGCCTGGACTGACTGATGCACTCCAACATCTTGGTCCTTTCCTTTGGATCCTTCAAAGCTATGGACTCCAATGCCCCCTAGTGAGGAGGAGCATGAGTGTCATGTTTATAGGGCATTTTAACACTGGCTTTTGTGCTTCTTTCAATAGTATTATGTTATGGCATTTATTAATGCTGTGACAGTTCACTGTCATTTTTTATGATTTCATAGATTTTTTTGTGACTCATTTAGCACAATTTCATTCATCATTTTATCTATGTTTATATCATTTTTTGTAAAGCACGTGCCGGCACTAAGAACCTGTCATTATATGCTAAATACAAAGTATGTTGTATATATTTTCCAATCTATTGTATGGAATTACAGTGGGGTTTTTTTGTGTATTAGTTCACCTCCATCAATATCCACAGCATGAAAAATGTCTGACGAAAAAATATTAACTACAACAAAGTTTTTGTTGTCTCAGCTCTACAAATGTTGTTCAAGAAATGTGCCATTTTATCAGGTTGTTCAAGTTTAACAATACTGATGTACTTTCAGTGCAGTCGCCTGGCATTTTACCTGGAACACCAGACAGTTTTGAGCTTTGGTCACAATGCCAATCTTCTCCAGCTCCTCAATGTATCTGGCAAAAGTAACATGTAAGCCGTTGATGCGATACTCAGAGGAGTCCCCTGAAAAATACAATGAAATGAAGTTAAGACAGATCTGACCCAAATCTGTATTTATACTAAAAGTGACATGGGTATATCATACTTCAATGCTGTTATGCATCTACTATTCCTTCACAGTGATCAGTGGAGTTGCAGAGAACTGGGACACTCTATAGTAGGGCTGTCACGATCATTAAATATTCATTAAAGATTAAATGTCATACAAATAATTTTGATTATGTAATCATTGTGACAGGCCTACTCTATAGGAGATGTTATTGGTTAATGTTCTCATTTTTATTTTGCAATGTTTTAAACAGGACAAACAAAATAGAATGTATCTCTATTGTATTAAGATGAAGCCATTCATAAACCTGAACTACAGGCATTCAAAATTTCAAACTTTACTTGTCCTTTAAAATGCTAAGTAGAATGAAAAATAGGAGCAAGTTTATCCTTAGAAAATTAAATAGAAAACAACAGTTTACTTTTCAAAAGACAATTTAATTACCAGGTGATACAAACGTAAAATTGCAACTTAGTAATGACCACATTGTCAGTAACTTTCTGAAAAATGCAAGTCAAATTTAGATCATCTTCTGGACATTTTCAGGCTTGGGAAAGGACAGCAATTATTTGGTGGTGAAATTGGTACAAAGCTTGTTAATTTACCATTAAATTCATCATAAATCAAATATCTAGTCAGATTTTCATCGATTCTTTTATTGGAGGAATTGTAGTTGCAATAACTGACAAAAAAATGAACAGTAGTTCACACAGTAAAATCTAACATGGTAAAAAACAACCCAATCAATACTAACCAGTAATGATCCGACAGAAGACGGTCTCTTGGTCCTGGTCGTCGCAGTACCGCATGGCAACGCGGGCGCTGTCGGACACGGGCTGACTGACGTGAGCTCCGTGTATGAGGTGTCTCAGGTGCTTCACCCGGAGAGAGGCGGCCCGCTCCCCCATGACAAAGCTCAGGGCGTCCATCACGTTGGACTTGCCTAGTGCGGGTTTACAGCTCTAAATGACTCATCTCATTAAAAACCAAGTAACGGCTTAGCTGTTAGCTACGTTAGCATGAACGTTTCCCCAGCTACATTTAGCAAAGACACATCAAGCTAGCTAATCATTTAAGGCCACGCAAAATATACGTTTCACAGAATGATGTTCTCTGTCTTTAAATAAATAGTCTTTGGTTTAATATTGTTAAACGGAGACTCACATTTATCTGATAAATGACACAGTGCCCTAAGCAGCTGCTAGCTGACACGTTGTCGACGTAGCTAGCAGTTCAGACTTCTACGGTTAGCTCGATAGAAAATGAGCAGAGTGGACTACAGAAAGTTTACTCACCTGAGCCGTTTGTACCAATTACACAATTAAATCGCATGAACGGACCAATAACTTGCTTCCCTCGCCATGACTTAAAGTTTTCTAAATCTATTTGTTTCAGGTAACCCATCTTAATGTGACCTACTGAGCCGAACAACCACGAGAGTCAGACAGGAAGTCCGCTCCGGAGACCACCGAGGCGGGAATCTGTTCGGAACACTCAAACCCAATTCACAAGTGGTTTCCAACCAGGTCCAACCATGTCCAACCATGTCCAACCATGTCCGAGGCCTGATCAGCTAAAAAAACACGTTTTTTAAATGCTGATTTCCATTCAATAATTGAATTATTCACAAATATAAACACATTATTTCTCTATTATTATTTAATTAATAGAGTATTGTGAAAATATACATCCCATGTTTGCCAAATTATTTCATGCTGATCACAATATATAATAATTATTATTATTATTCATGACACATTTCTCTCCTTTTGCATAATAAAAGCGGTTTTAAAGAATAAAAAGTATTGATAGGTTTGAATATGGGTGACCCTGGTCTGGTATTAACTAAATCTGTGCAGACCTGTGCTTTGTGAAAAAAAAAATAGATCCGAATTTCGAAGGTTGACAATTTGCATTTTTACTGGGATATCAAAAATATTCCACTAAACAGAGGAAGACAAAAGACAAAAGCAGGAGGCAATTTAAGAAAGATGTTTGAGTAAGGACAGGTTCATGTTCCATGCATGGTTTTATCCATACAGCCAAGAGAGTTGACATTACAAATGTTGTACTATCTGGCAGCTTTATTTTTTTTCCCTTGGAGACTGGAGAAGTGCCAAAAATATTTTGTCAGGGTTTTTAATTAATCAATTTAGAGCAGTGTCATTTATTTCTTTGTTGAACCAAGAATATATGTTTGGGAGAAGCAAGTCGTCTAGTGCCATAAACACAACAACAACAGTCTGAACAGAGGAGGTTGGTTGATCCCAGAACACAAGCAATAATTAAAACTGCAAGCAGTGAGTATGGGCCCTCGCACTTTGGCGCGCCGCCTCCCCGAACCCGTCCCCCCCGAACCCGTCCCCCCCAACCCGTCCTCCCCGACGTGCAGCGCGCGAGGGACCGCTTAAAGTTGCAATTTTTTGTGTCGTTTCCTGTCTCCAGCAGGGGGCGCTGGCGAGCCGTTTGGCCACGCCGACTTGCAAAACACATCAGATGTATCGTCTCACCACGCCGGACGTATGTCACACGTTTCGTGAGGTTTCAAGCATCCGTTGACCTTAAACATCAGCTTCCTGTGTCACGGCGAGTGAGCCGTTTGGCCACACCCACTCGCAAAACACATCAGATGTATTGTTTCACAACGTCGGATGTATGCGACACGTTTCGTGAGGTTTCAAGCATCCCTTTACCTGAAACATCAACTTCCTGTGTCGCGGCGAGACATCCAACTTTGACGCATCGTCACAGTGACGCCCATTGACAAAGTCGAACGAATGTCTCAATATATCATCAACTACATGTTTAGGTTATTGTGACCCGACTTTAGATTCATGGGATCAACCAGCTCGACGAAATGTTTCGCCGGGAGACGTGTGTTTCTACTTTCATGAGTTTTTGAATATGATAAAGCCTCCAAAAAGGCAAATCACTTTACATACGGATAAAAATGTTGAACGTACAAGAACATTTTTTTGAAATACAATAGGGCTTTCGCACCGATTCTCGGTGCTCGGGCCCTAATAACCATGACATCTAACCCTCACCCTTCTGTCACAGGACAGAGGATTGCTTCCAATGTCAGTCTATCTAATGTAAAACTGCATCACAGTTCCACGGCTTAAACTAAGTGTTTAAAAAGAAGTTTCTCAGTCAGCAGTATGGCAAATGGGAAAAACTACATGGCAAAAGTGTTTTCAAGTCACTTTGTGTGGACAATTTCACAGGAAACACAATGTTTCAAAAACAGCCTTGTCTCAGTGAGAGAAGTTCAAATACAGCATAAAACTGCATCACAGCGCCACGGCTTAAACTAAGTGTTCAGAAATCAGTTTCTTCATCAGTACTATGGCAAATGGAATAAACTACATGGCCAAAGTGTTTTCAAGTCACTTTGTGTCTGTAATTTCACAGAAAACAGTATTTGAAATCTCACTTTCTCAGCCTAATTTAAAACTGCATCACAGCGCCACGGATTAAACTAAGTGTTTACGAACAAGTTTCCTGCACAGAACTATGGCAAATGGGATAAACTATATGCCCAAAGTGGTATCAACTCACTTTGTGTTCACAATTTTACAGAAAACACAATGTTTCAAAAACAGCTTTATCTAACCCTAAACCTATCACTAACCCTCTAACTCTAACCACCTAAACTTAATCCTAACCCCTAACCCCCAACTCTAACCCTAACCTTACCCGAACCCTAACCCTAACCCTAAAACTAAGCCCTTAACCCTAACCCTAACCCCAAACCCTAGCTCATATCCCTAACCCTAACCCTCTAACCCTAACTCTAACTCTACCCCTAACCCTAACCCTAACCCTAACCCTAACCCTAACCTTCAAACCGTAACCCTAAACCTAAACCCTTAAGCCTTAACCCTAACCCTATCCCCAAACCCCAGCCCCTAACCCTAACCCTAATCCTAACCCTAACCCTAACCTTGACCCTAACCCCCCCTAACTCTAACTCTAACCCCTAATCCTAACGCTAACCCCTAACCCTAACCCTAAACCTAACACTAACCCTAACCACAATTTAACTGAAAACAGTGATTCAAATCTCACTTTC
Source organism: Brachyistius frenatus (assembly GCF_029030835.1). Taxonomy (NCBI): domain Eukaryota; kingdom Metazoa; phylum Chordata; class Actinopteri; family Embiotocidae; genus Brachyistius; species Brachyistius frenatus. The sequence continues at coordinate 105,293 of NW_027211095.1, forward strand.
TAGCCTAATGCATCAAAGCGCCATGGCTTCAACTCAGTGTTTACAAATAAGTTTCCTACTCAGAACTATGGCAATTGGGATAAACGACATGGCCAAAGTGGTTTCAAGTCACTTTGTGTCTGCAATTTCACAGGACTAAAAAGTAGTCGAAACGTCGCAACAGGCACATTAGTTTTCAAAAACATATAGAGTTTTTGTTATTTTCTTTTCTTTTCTTTTGTTTTTTGTTTTTATTTTTAGACCCTCCTTACCAGCCGCGAAGTACATGACAGGGGAGAGTGGTTTTGGACTGGGAGACCTACCTGGAGGAGGGCCCATGCTCCACCTTCCCGCCGTTCATTCGGAGGGGGGGATCAGTTCCCTGAACCCTAACTCGCCTGTGCCGCCTCTGGGATAGGTTTCCCACACACATCCCCACTTCCCTACTTCCTCCAGACCACCGTGGAGATACGAAGGCATGGACAAAAAGAAGAATAAAGAAACTCTGGCCCTAACCCTAACCCAGGATAATTTGGCCCTAACCCTAACCCAGGATTTTTTTTGGCCCTAACCCTAACCCAGGAAACTCTGGCCCTAACCCTAACCCAGGATAATTTGGCCCTAACCCTAACCCAGGATAATTTGGCCCTAACCCTAACCAGGGACACCTTGGCCCTAAACCTAAATTTAGAAGGGGAAACATGGCCAATGGAAAAGAAGCCCCAAAAGCCAAGCCCCGCGCGGTATGGTTCAGTCCATTAGGCAAAGCAAAGTCAAAAGGGAAAAGAAAATCCACAGGGCTGACCAAGTGACCCCCAAAAAGGGAGGCAAAACCGGGCCAATGGATGAGGAAACCCAAAAGACAAGCAAAGCCATGAACTGTGAAGTTCCTGGGGACAAACCGCTGCGCAGGGTGGACGGCCATTTGGAGGGAAGCTCAAGAAGCCATGCCCCCACAGGACAGGGAGACTCCACGGAAAGGAGCAGAGGCGGACGCCACCCCTGTCCTCATTTGGTTTAATGTTTTTTAATGTTTAAAAGAACACTCAGAGACCACTTTTCCTTTAGTTTATTCTTCTTTCCTGCCTGCTCCTGGTGAAAGGAAAAAAGAAGCCCTCTTCACAGACTGGGCACTTGGCCAGGATGTCTGGGCCCGCCCCTGCAGACAGTGGGAGACAGACAGGGGAGCAGCATCTGCCCCTTCTCTCCATTCTCCTTTGAGCTGAGCAGGGGAACAGACCTCAAAGGCCAACAGGTAAGTATGTGTTTTTTATCTTTTTGTTTTATTATTTTTTTGTTTTAAATGTGCCTTTGCCTGAAGAAGACTAAAAAGTAGTCAAACATCACTACAGGCACATTAGTTTTCAAAAACATATAGAGTTTTTGTTCTTTTCTTTTGTTTTGTTTTTTGTTTTTTGTTTTTATTTTTAGACCCTCCTTACCAGCCTCTAAGTACATGACAGGGGAGAGTGGTTTTGGACTGGGAGACCTTTGTGTGGACAATTTCACAGAAAACAGTATTTCAAATCTCACTTTCTCTGCTGTGATGCAGTTTTACATTAGGTTGTTTGTGAACACTTAGTTTAAGCCATGGCACTGTGATGCAGTTTCACATTAGGCTGAGAAAGTGAGATTTGAAAGACTGTTTTCTGTGAAATTGTCCACACAAAGTGACTTGAAACCACTTTGGCCATGTAGTGTGTGCATTTGCCATAGTTCTGAGTAGGAAACTTGTTCATAAAGACTTTGTTTAAGCCCTGGCGCTGTAATGAAGTTTTATGCTGTATTTGAGCTTCTCTCGCTGAGATAAGGTTGTTTTTGAAACATTGTGTTTCCTGTGAAATTGTCCACACAAAGTGACTTGAAAGCACTTTGGCCATGTAGTTTATCATTTGCCATAGTTCAGAGTAGAAAACTTGTTCGTAAACACTTAATTTAAGCCGTGGAGCTGTGATGCAGTTTTATGCTGTATTTGAGTTTCTCTCGCTGAGATAAGTCTGTTTTTGAAACATAGTGTTTACTGTGAAATTGTCCACACAAAGTGACTTGAAAGCACTTTGGCCATGTAGTCTATCTATATATAGAAGCAGCACCGAAAATAGCAACTACAACCCAGGAATTGAGAAAGCAGGTTTCACAGCTCCTGTAGTTCTCCACTGTGTCCACCAGAGTGCAGCAGACGCCTGTTAAGTACTGTGTGGAGGATCGTGGTCTCTGATTGGATGAAGTGGAAAAGTATATTTCCCATGTTCATGAGTATTTTGTTCCACTTCAACGTTACTTAGGCGTTGATAAAAAGTATGAGAGCAAGCAGTAGTAATATTTTCCATTATTAAACTTGTATTTGTGTCTTTCTGGAGCTGTGAAATAAAAAAAAGCGCCACGGGTGATAAGGACATGACTGAACAGTGCTATAAATGACATGTGTTTACTTTAAGTTTGTATCAAACTGAATGGACTCAGTCATGATGAAACTCTGTG
>NW_027211096.1:0-60000 GCF_029030835.1 Brachyistius frenatus
GAACATTTAAATCAAAGTCATCCAGTTGACATGTGATAGTTATAGTGAGGGACTTTTACACATGAATAAATGTCCGATACATTCAACCCCTTGCTAAAAAGGTTTACACAACGATGATTAATCGAATCTCTGCCTGATAAATACCTCCAAGTTTTTTAATCTGGTGTCTGGTGAGACGTTCCCACTCTGGACTGCCTGAACTGGCTAACTTTTGGTTTTGTCTGGTGCTAACTTAAATAGTTGTCAAATATTTCAATCGTGCCAGTCTTCAAGACTTTGCAAATATTTTTCGAACAGATGGATCAAATTCTGACAGGGATACGAACCATTTTGTGTTTGGGTTGTAATGCTCAAAATAATTAATGCACGATTTTCCGATTACGGTACGGCAGAGCCTATGAAATAAAGTATGTCAACCGTGTTTTTGGAATTACTCTTACTGGCAGAAGGGAGAGAGAGAAACTCCACACGGAAGGTTTAAGTGAAATATTTGGTCAATTCCTTTAACGCACACTAATTGACCAATTATAGTTCATTTGTTATATTCATAGAAAAGCAACTAACTGTTTTATAGGATGTCGTGTGTGGGACTACTTTTAGGCTGGGAGTAGTCACTTCCTGGAGTCTCTGCTGGTTGCCTGGCAACCTCACAGTGGTGATAAAACTCTTGGAAGTAACTTCGAAATATTAAATGGACAGATATAGCTAATACTGGCATCAATCTTTCTTTTCCTGTTTGTGCATAAATGATTAGTTCAATCTAAATGTGTCATCAGCATGTTGTTAAATATGATGTTATGTGTATTATATATAATATATGTTTATGTGATACAATACCTGAAGGCTTGGTAGAAGAAGAGATTGACAAGTAGCCAGAGGTAAGTTTCTTCTCATTCAGGATGTTGGGGAGGATTTGATTTGGACATTTTCCACTGGCACAATCACTGCAGGTGGCGGTGTCCACACCTACACAGGCAAAGTGCAAACAAGAAGCAGGAGTGGAGGCGTTACACTTATACCAAAAGTAATTTGAAAGGATTAAAATATGCATATTGTGCTTTATGATATTTTGCACAACCCAGAGAAAGTTATTTGCTATATCTTGTGTTGTGGATAACACACACTCACCTGCCAGGTTGTCCAGAGGAAGGTCTGGGCGTATCAGGTTGATGTATGGGTCCGTGTTGCCCAGCTCCACCCAGTTACTGTGGCTGTAGAAGTCCTGACAGTGGATGGAAACACACACGACTTTATTTCTATCTTCTTTCCCCTCCATCGTCCTGGCTTCCAATCTGTTTTTTTATTTCTTCACGCCCAGGTGTTTAAATTTTCCCTCCTCACCTGTAGAGTATGAAGGACTCTGCCTAGTGTTTCCCTGGCAGCCTGGAAGTTCTCCTTGCGAATGTTAGCCTTAATGGCCACCACGCCCTCCGTGATGAGACTACGTCCCTCCGAGAAGGCCTCGGAGTTGAAGTGATGTGGAGCACTGGAAGAATTTATCACGTGTAAGAAGAAAATCGTATCTAAAGCTTTGGAACACAAACATTTATAGCTGCTTTTTCTTTTTTTTTAATAATAAAATGTTATTCTGTATTTTCTCCTACTTTACCTGTTGGCAAAGTCTCGGTCCAGCAGTCCGTTCTGGACTAAAATCTCCTGAAGAGTCGAGTGGAACTTGGCTCCAGACACCTCTCCTGTTGCTGTGGGACCCAGACAGGCCCTGACCAGCTCCTCAAGGGAGGAACCCTAGAGGTCGAAGGTAAGAGATCACAATGTGAGCAGTGAGAACGAGAACTATTCAAACAAGAGCCGGTGTTTATAAAAGAAAATGGAACCATGTTTGTTGCAAAAATGATGAAAAAGGGGTTTAAAGATTTCCCAATGAAACCTATTAAGTCAAGTCAAGTGAACCGTATTTATGAAGCAGCTTTCATGCAAAATTGGTGCTTTACAATAAAATAAAAATGCAACAACCGATAACATAAATAAATAAAAGGTAATATAAACTAAGTGACATGTCAGGAAAAAAAGACTATATAGAAATTAGTACAAATTATATATAAAATAGATTTCGAGAAGTTAAAAAGGCATGTCTTAATATTTATTTTAAAGGTGTTTAAAGATTGTGAAGCCCTCAGCTCTTACTGCTGCTTCGGGTAAAAATCATTACAATCCTCTACTACTTTCTTAAATTCTTATATCAAAATTTTATTTCTTGAGTATTGTTGGAATGAAAAAAGAATAAACCACAAAGTGACATTTTTTTCGGTGTATATATGACTTTCTCTCTTGCTTTTTTAAAGCTTATGTATCCAGGCAAGTAGAGTAAAACCAAGTGTTAAAATGCAAATGAATGTGTTTGTATTTTAAGTGTGTGTTTCTGGGTGACTATGTTGTGCGCTGTCATGCACTCTTTTTTTTCTTGTAATTTCTATCGTACCGTGGGGTTGAACTCGTGGCCGGCGGCCTTGGCCACCGCCCGACACGTCTCAGTCACTTTCTGCAACAGAGCCGCTCTTGTAATGCTGACGTGACTGGACATCCCACGCCCGATGGGGACAAAGGCCCCTGCGGGGCCCGATAGAGCCAAGGCCAGCAGGGCGATGCCCAGCAATGAAGTCATGTTTGATCTACAGAAAGAACGATATGAATTATTAGCTATCAGGTTGGTTCACTCATGGTTTTCATGTCCCGGCTCATCATATTTTGCACCATAATATTCGTGAAAGTCTCATATTTTCTTCAGAAATTTCCTGCCACTTCATTTTGTCCTGACATGCAAAGAGTTGTTGGACCATGGAAAAAAAACAGATGTGTCCAATTAAATCTCCTTTTTCAACGGGTGGACTATCGTCAAGATCCAGACACATCTCAAGGAGTATAAAAGCAAACAGGATGCATCTGAGCAAAATTTTTAGAGGCACAGCAAAGGATCTGAAAAATGTCAAAAGTAAATTCTGAAAACATGTTTTCCCTTTGTCATTATGGATTATTTAGTGGAGATTGATATGCAGAGATGTCAATCTCAGCTATTTAAAATTAAATCTTCATCTCCATAAATAGTGACTTTCCTTCATACTGTATGGAAGAAGTGGTAAAAGAAGTATTTAAATTAATTTAGGCAGTACAGTGAGAAAATTAATTAATAAAAGTGTTAACAGTTACAAGTTACACAAGTTACCAAATAAATCTTTTCTCCTAAATTTCACCTTGTCACGGGGATTTTTTTTATTGTAACATTATTGATTCTGTCCATTCCTCTTTGTTTGTAATCTCTCAACATGTTTGACCTCCTTTGTACCAAAAACAGGCATATCGATGGCATTTCTAACGGTTTGAAGTTGCGTCTACCAGCAGGTGGAGACAGCGAGAGAGATTTCTTCTCCCAATCACAATTTTTCTCCTCGTGACTCTTAAGAAATATAAATACTGTGTGCGGCCAAAAAAGCTCATATTTTAAAGCTGTTGTTGGAGTTAAAACAGATTTGGACTGCTGTGTTAACATCACAAGGAAATGTGCCAGTATGTGAACTAGTTTGCTGTCAGAGTGTATCATCATGGGAAATCTGCTTCAGTTTGAAGTGTCAGTGGAACTAGTTCACACAAGTCCAGCCTTGTCGTGATCTTCGGTCACGTAGGACAGACAGATAACGACATATCACGGATATCCTTTTTTACTGTGTTATTTCCTCTTGTTTTTCCTGCACCTCTCATAGATTTTTTTTTTTCGTGTATTTTTTTTAATCTGTACCTGTCGAAACTGAAATTTCAATGGAATTTGCATCCATGCTGATCGCCTATCAGAAATGTCATCAGCACGAAGGGGAAGGGGCGGAGCAAAGGGCGGTATCAGTGTGTGTGTGTGTGTGTGTGTGTGTGTGTGTGTGTGTGTGTGTGTGTGTGTGTGTGTGTGTGTGTGTGTGTGTGTGTGTGTGTGTGTGTGTGTGTGTGTGTGTGTGTTTCAGCGGGTGTCTCCGGGACAGGAGAAAGTGACAGAACTGGAGGGATGACTTTTTTTTTGAATGAAAGTGACACAGAGACACACGGAAGAAACACACAACAGGAATCTATGAAGGGTTTCTTCTTCTTCTGTCCTCTGTGAATGTAAACCAGCGTTTAGGTGAGTGTTTCCCACTAAAATTAATTCTCTTCCCAACATCATCATGATTCACTGCAGCTTTCAACAAACAAGGACTCCTATTATCAGTGTATGTTTTAATGACACTGACTTTTAATGGATTGGGTTGACTTCCTGCAGTTAAGAATTGGTCAATGTTTGATTTGTACCTTTTATTGTTTCGTGCTTTTTATTACAGTTTTAAATTCTTTGTTTTTAATGTCGTTACAGACCTACTGAATTTCATGCTGCACTAAAAGTTCCACAGCAAGTATTTTAGATTTTTTTCTTCTATATTTAGTTTATGCTTCACTTCTGTATTATGTAATTAAATATATTCAGTCATATGTGTTACCTTAAAAAGGTGCTTACAGGGTTAGTTGTGTAATTCATCATAGAAATTTGCACAACACAAGTAGTTCTGCTTTTTTCTTGTTAAGTAAAATAATTCAAAGACAAAATACAGTATGTTATCAGCACCTATCACACCCACACATAGAGCAATATTTTTTTTTTAATTAGAAATGCTAAATAAATCAGAAATGCTAAATAAATCATATTATTTTTGAATGCTCGGTTGCAAATATCAGACAGATGTATCTGAGATCATTTGATAGAAAGCAAGATGTTGATTAAGTTTTATGGTCACTGGAAAGGCTGCATTACTACTGTTTGATTTTATTTCTTTACAGTATGGGATGTTTTAATATCTTTCTACTCCATTATTACCCATGGTTAAAAATGAGGTAGATGTACTTAATAAAACACCAACTGATTGTTTATATCAGATATCAAAAGCAACATCAGAGCTCCTAATAAAGAGGTAGCACGGGTCAGCCATCCAGGCTCTAACACTCAGCTCACTGAATAAAACAAATACTCTCTGTGTTCATGAAACTTAAAACCTAAAAAGGAAATATTAGCAAAACCACAAAGTTGATTTGTTTCCTAAATCTCCACAGCAGGTTCAGCAGTTCAGTGCAAAGATGCAGTGAGTTTATTCTGTGTTATTTAGTTTTTCCTCATATTTTTGGGTAAAATCAGTTTCTGATTTTAAAGTCTGGTGTCACACTTACACATTCTCAAATTAAGAGTTTACTTACAAGCAAAAAGACACCCTCTGATTTGAGGCCATATTCATCTGATTTACGGTTGCGCTGCCACGTAATCAGCTGTGTCTCCGATAAGTTACTCATGTCTGTGTTCATGTGCAGACACGGTGCAGCGTTGACCTCATCTGGGTAATTGGTGTGAAGGCATGTGAATTAGAACTTTACTGTGGCTGTATGCAATAATTCCATAGTACTTTGAGTTGTCAAAATGATATAGTATTATTTATATATTTATTTGTATTAATTATTATTGAATTCCAAAGCATATCAGTACTTTGATATTGTATTGAGAGTATCACATGATAATAGACCTGTAATTGGCTAATATGTGAACATTTGTAACCGTGGAGACAGAAGTACAAGAAATCAAACAAAATTGTTTTAACATGTCTGACAGTATATCGTAACACTGGGAAAATGGGACTTGTTACAGTATGTTGTGTTTTTTTCACACTAAAGACGTCTTGGTTTAATCGTCTTCCATGTTCACATTTGTTGCACTTTTTCTGGGGATTTTTAATATTTATTTAATTTAATACAGAAATTACAGAAATTGAATTGAATTTATTTTATTTAATATGTTAAATCTTACCTCATGTCAGCATCAGAAGGAAGTCAACGCACTTTAATCAACTAAACTGGTTCTTTTGTTAAGTCCTCACCGCCTCCTGTTACGCTTCTCACCTTTGCTACCAACAAAAAGTGACTGAGAATTTTGTCATTCTTTAGAGCCGTGAGTTTCAACAATGTGACATGGAGCCACTATCAGCTGTCGTCATATTTCATAACAACTCAAACAGTTGTGCCTGCTCCAAGCTCACTAATGACAACAGCCAGCGGCATTAAGCGCAGTGATACCCCAGTTTTAGCTGCGATGAGCAGTCAATTAACAGAAAATGTGTCTGCAATGATTTTAAAATTCAATTCATTATTTTGAGTAATTTTTTTTTAAGCAAGAAAAATTCCCAAATTTTGTGTTGGTTTTTATTCTCCTCAACAATTTTAAACGTAATTCAAAACATTTAACGAGAACACAAACGGTGAATTACATTTTTCACTGTTTTATTGGCAAAATGTTGGATCGAGCCATGGCAAAAAGGATTGGAAGATTAATTGATGATGAAAATGACTAGTTGGTCGCTGCCCTAATATTTGGTCAGTCCTGATTTATTATCCACTTGGTGACGACTTTGGTTACGTGCCAGACTTGTGTGATAGAGCATTGTAAGGATTTTCAAACTGAATGAATCTCTATCATCTAAAGAAAACGTTTGTGTCTCTAAAGTTTGGCTACCTGTATGCCGTTAGTGCAAAGTGATTATTTTACTTCAATATATATATATTGATTGATTGATAGATCAATAATCTCATAGATAATAACTTGGATTCTGTCTACAGCATGCTGGCTTCCCTTTGGGTTCCCAGGCATTTGTTTTGCTTCTCTAAGCTTATCTAGTTGGCCAATAGTTGGAATGTGGCTCAATCACAGCAGCAAGCTCTGACACGTTGTTTGCATAAGAAAGGAACAGATTTTTTTTTTTTTTTCAAAAAGAAAACACAGACCTTCATATTACAAATGAAATGTTTTTGTTGTATTTAGTGAGATTAGTTTGCACACCTACCCACTGGTTAGCCATTTTCCCTAAAACATTCTCAGGACAGTTGTTCCATTGGTTAACATTACTTAAAGCACTTTGAATTGACGTGCTGTTGAAATGTACTCTACAAATAAACTGGCCTTGCCTTTCGTAGAGTGTCACTGTAAAAGAAAGGTTGTGACTGTACAGTTAAAAATACAAATATGTAACTTCTCAGAAACTGATTGTGCTAAAAATGAGTCCCAGCACAATAAAGTAGGCTACTGCCAAGCATACAGCTGTAATCATCTGTAATCATGTCAGTCATGTTGTTTTTCTAAATCTTATTAACTTAATTACACTGAATAAAGTTTTCTTTAATGTTTTCTTGCTGGTAAAATAAGGTTAATTGGTCGATAAAGATAAACAAGTGAGACAAGTAGTGAATCATTTCACTTAGTCATATGGGAGCGCTACAGGTGATGGCACATCTACCTGCATCATCACCGTCATAAATTGCTCACATAATTTTTTCCTCTTTAGACATCTGTTAACACATTACAAAATACTAGACACTGTTGGAGGAAAATGTACGAAGCATTTGGCTTTTAATCACTCCAGCCCCAGTGGATTTTTTTTAAAATTCCACCCTAAAACAAAACATTCCCGAACAACCTCAGGATGTAAAGATCAGAGACACCTGAGAGAATTTTGAAATATAGTAAGTCTCATTGACTCCAGAGTTAGACGTTAAAACTCTTTACTTCTGCCTCATCACAACTGTAATATAGGGAGTAAATAGCAGCCCTTAAATTCAGGAAACACTGATGTTATTCGGCCCTTCAGAGTGGCGGCGCGAACGCTAATACGAGCCGATGTCATTCACAGCGAAGAAAACTGAAGCTGTGAGCCGCGGCCGGGCTAACACATTTCAAGTGTCGATAAGCTTCTTGTCTGTGTTTGTTTTCTTCTGTCAGAGCACTGATGTCGAACATGGCCCTCGACGCGAATATCTCGGAGGAGCACCTCTTCTGTCCCCTGCTTGAAATGATGAGGAACCACACGCTCAACAAAAACATGAAGGGCAACCTGGTGGTGATTTGCATCCACGGTCTGCTCTCCTGCCTGGGGATTTTGGAGAACGCCCTGATCCTCTGGGTGGTGGGCTTCCGCCTGAAGCGTCACACCGTGGCCTCCATCTGGGTGCTCAACCTGGCTATGTCCGACTTCCTGGCCACCCTCACGCTGCCCCTCTTCACCTTCTACCTGACCTCTCACCATAGCTGGGAGCTCGGCAACCCTCTTTGCAAAGCGCAAGCCTCCGTCTTTTTCCTGAACATGTTTGTGTCGGCCTTCCTGCTGGCGGCCATCTCGCTGGACCGCTTGCTTCTGGTGGCCATGCCGGTGTGGAGCCAGAATCACCGCTCGGTGGCGGGAGCGTGGAAGGTGTGCGCGCTGGGCTGGCTGTGGGCCGCAGTAAATACATTACCTTACTCCCTGTTCCGCTCGGTGACTGAGAAAAAGGACGGGAGGAAGTTGTGCTACCATGATTTTGCCTTGTATCTATCTTCTACTGCCACGCTGGAGCAAGAGTGCAACGTGAGGCAGGGAGCAACGGCCATCTCAAAGATGCTGTTTGCGTTCCTGTTCCCCCTGCTGGTGATCGCAGGGAGCTACGTCGTAATCAGCGTGAGGCTGAGGAACAGGAACAGGAGGAGGATGCAGAGTAACACCAGGCTGAATAATGCGCTGATTACGTCAAAGAGAGACGGACAGCCAGGAGCAACAAGCATCCCTCTAACCACTAAAACTCCTGACGTCTTTCGCAAGACTTCGACCTTTGGGCCGACTTCACCCTCGACGGAAAGCGCCCGGTCTCCCACCACCGCCAATCCGACCAATCAGGGACAGCTGTCCCAGAGTTTCACCAAAATGGTGACATCTGTGATCGCTGCGTTTGTACTTTGCTGGGCTCCTTATCACATCTTCTGCATGATCGAAATGACCGCCCAGCACAGAGAAGAAAATCTCAAGCTGGTGGAGGTGGGGTTGCCCCTGGCGACCACCTTCGCGTTCTTAAATCCTCTGCTGAACCCGATTCTGTACGCCTTCAGCTGCCCGCACTTCTGCGTGAGGATACGGCAGAGTCTCGGCGCCGTGTTTGACGGACTGGTGGAGGAAGGTGGGGGATTACTGATGGTCCCGGGGAAGAGTTTAAGAGCTCACATCAGGCGCAAGAGCAGTCGAGATGTGAGTCTACCAACGCCGGGATCGCCGAAGGGTTCTCGTTCACCTTGTCAATATCCAGACATCCGACCCCCTTTTCTGCCACCTTTGCTCTCCAAAAGCCCCGAAGACAATCGGAAGTTTTATGCGGGACAAGAATCCAAAAGTGAGGCAGAGAACAGCTGAGAGTTTTGGCTTTATGTTTAGTGAAGTACCTGATTTATGTTTAATAATGTAACGTATGTATCTGAACATGTAGAGCTCACTCGGCTCTTGAATGAGTTTAATACAGTATTTCTTGCTACTTTGGTCCAGATCAAAAGATTTCAACAAATATTTGATGGATTGCCAAGAATCTTTGTATCTTTGTGTTGCTCAGAGATTCAATCTTCTGATTCTGCAGATTTCCTTCGACTTTTTGCTTTTGTGCCAATATGAGACTGATAGTTTTTTTTTTTTTTTATAGAAATATCTTGAAAGATATCGGATGACTTGTAGTGAAATTTGGTGCTGACATACATGGCACCCAGAGGACAAATTGTCTTCACCAAGGCAACATTTAATGTCGTCCATTATTTCGCTTTGTGGCCAAATACCACAGGCTATAGGAGAGAAAGGAACCAGGTACAACACATATTTTATGGGATATCACGCCCCATTCAGTACGTGTTGTACCGAATGAATCGACTGAAAGGGAACGTTGTAGCTTCAGCTGTGTCTTTTTGTGCTGATTGTACAGGTATCTGAGCTCCTACGCTGATATTTGCATTTTGACCACGTGTAAATATTGTCAAATCTTTTGCACTAAACTGAATGGCATCACTCCAGATGGATATTGTGTTAGTTTGTCTTTTTCACTTTGGTATTAAACTGAAAAACATTTTATACAAAAAAACAAACAAATATTGGAGTGTTTTAATTGGTTTGGATTTTTTTGTCACCACCTTGGGCTCTTAAAATGTACTCAAAATAAATATTATAAAAGAAGAAAATCATATCCAAACTGTGACTAGAGGACACAGATACACGGAGATCCACTGCTGTAGACTGGATGTTCATGCTATGCAGATTAAGGCCACTAGAGAGCAGGATGTCACTGACGACATCAGCAGACATGAAACGATAAAGCAGGATTATGCTTTTCAGGACCTGTAATCCAGGAGCACTTTAAATCTGAACTGCTGAACGTCTGAGCACCTTTATGACTGATTGGATTTGATCATATCTGATATGCATTTTGATTGACTGTCTCATCGCGGTCATTGCAATTGTCTGCCTCCATCACCCTCAGTCACACAAACACACACACACACACACACACACACACACACACACACACACACACACACACACACACACACACACACACACACACACACACACACACACACACACACACACACAGGGTGGGGTATAATGTAGGCCACCGCAGCGTGGGATTACCATGGAGGTAGTTGTAATTTGGAGAGAATATTAAAGCGTGAAGATCCAGAATATAAAGACAGAGCAGGATTAAACCTAACGGGTCAGCCTGACATCCAAAGTTCCACTTTCCTCTCAGCCATTCACTTCCAACAGATTATTATTCTCTCTCTCTCTTTCCCTTAGGGACTATCTTTCTCTGTTTTCCCCCTCTGGTTTCTCTGTTTCTCCCTGGAGGTTTGCGTGGATGTACAGTGATGCATTTTTCTTTTTAAGTGATAGAGGAAACAAAGAAGACAAAGGGAACTCAAGGGAGCGATTGATGGAGGAAAAGTCGATGTTAACCTTTCATTAATTGATTCTACAATCAGCTTGATGCGCAGCAATAATATGTTACAAAGGCTTTGAAAGCATCTTTTAAAGGGATTGTACAAAAATTATTAGCCGGGTAGGAAGCATTCTTCTTGGTTTATTTTTTAATTTTCTTAAGATTTAATCAATCTCTGCACCACCAAATTAAATCTCTTACAGTTACAAAAGGCTGAAGTGATGAGTATATGAATCGCCCGAATATCTATCAGTGTAATTCAGAAAAGATGTGAACAGACACGAATGGAACGATATAGATGAAAACAAGAAATTAGATGTTTCTGACACTCCGCTGCAGACGGATAAGAAAGAAGATAATGAAACAGCAGGAGAACAGTGACGAACACTGACGGCGCAAGATGCTGAAGATGATTCTGCCAGAGAGATTACGTAAAGCGCTGCGAAAAACAGTTGGTACAGATGAGCAATAAGGCAAAAATGAAAGAGAGAGTACAGTATGTGGAGGAGTAAGTATCACTTTAAAAGGGTTCAATGCACTGTTGCACTACTTATAGCTGACAGATGCTGACTAGAGAATTAAATCTGAGTTGCTTTTCAGTGATTTTCTTTCAACAGTCGTGTACTGAAGGATACGCTTACGCACACGCAAACACACAAAGAAGAGAATGTATTAGTGAAAAAAAAAAAAAAAAAACTCAACAAAATCGTGGTATACCGCCAACAGGGATTTTGTGATACTCTATACTTTGTAATTCAACCGTCTTTTACATTTTACATTGGCTCCACTACATTTCATAGAGGAATCTCATACTTTTACTCCACTGCACTTACAGTATTTCATAGTTGGTTGACTAGTTACTCTCCTGATTGAGATTTTACATAAAATTAAAGAAAGGTTTTACAAAATATTCTGGATCTGTAAAGATGAAACGGTAGTTTCTGACCTATTTGCCTTGTTTCAGAATTGTGAGCTGGTTAGCTGTTAAGCCCGTTTTGCCTCGACACTTCTTCGACGGTTTGATATTAATAAATAAAATGAAAAGTTTTACAAAATTATAGCATTTTTTTTTTTTAAAAGTGGTTTTAAAAACCAATTTCAGAACTTGAAAACCACTGGACTAAACAACCTAGCTGTTTCTTTAGTGGTTAAACTAATTCTACCACAACAATGTTCGGGTGATACATAGTTCTGTGCTTTAAGTGTGTATTTATGTGTTAAGTATGTTTAGGCTTATTAAGCATCTGCTAATCAGAGGCTGGGAAAGCCACGGTTATGGCTGAAGTGATGTGGACTCATAGTTAGCTGTAGAAATGATTATGTCATTCTGTAATGACTGTGAGTGGATGGGTTGCAGTTTATGTTAAAAGTTAAGATGTATAGAGTGAAGCGATAGCCCTGCTCATTATTTCTGTTCAGTATCAGTAGTGTGCCGATATTTCTTTGTTTCTGCTTTCTTGTAGAATCGCACAATTATCGCACACACTCACACAATTATACACTCTTATTCACACACACTTCTTATCACACACTTATTCTCACCCACAGATTTGCACACACACATTATTACAAAACCACATCCACAATAATATGCAATAAAAACAACAACAAAAGAATGATGTTACGTGAATGGTGCACTCTGACACAAGATCATTTAGAGCTGGAGAAATGTCAGTATGATACTCACCCCATGGGCTCCACGACAGGACCAGGATGAAATCCCAGCACAAAACTGCTTCTTGTTGAACCGAGTTGAATTCCTTCTTCTATATTTTTTTCCCTTTCATTTTCAATAAAATACCTTCTGGCAGCACCTGATAGTCGAGGCTGTGTGCTATATTTCTGTGCAACCCCACAATCAGCAGTGATGGAATGTGTTTGCTGCTGTGACTTGTTTTAATTATTTATGAAAGAAGTGGGAGTGAACTTAGTTAGTAAACTTTCAGTTTCTCAAACTCCAAACCCCTTATGCAGTCACACAAGATTCATAACTGTTTCACTATAAGTCAAATTGTAACACTACGATGCCATTGCAAAACGGGATGTTTTCAAGCCTGTTGCTCAACTTGTGGAAATCCACATAATCATATTGATTGGGACTCAGTCTAATCACTTGGACAGATTAGGCTATTTATTATTGAGAAATCATTACTGACAACTTTCTCTTTATTAAGTTACAGATTATCGGTATAGATATTTGGGACTGAGGCATAATGGAGATAAACTAGAACACACATATTCACACAGAGTGGTGGGAGGAAGACGAGTGGGGTGCAGCAGCACCTCGAGGAAAAATGTTTGTTTGTTTGTATTATTTGTTTTAATATTTCCTATAGTTTTTGTGGCTGTTTGTGTGTGTTTGTGCGTAGGTGCTTGTAAAGTGCGTGGGGACAATGTTTAATGGCGATCAGACATCGTAAATGAAACAGATTTGAAAAAGGAGGGAGAAATATACATTTTAAAAGTTTTTTGTTTTATCTTAATTTTTAGACGGTTATGTTCAGATTGGGATTATATATATATTTTTTTACTTTAATAAATTGCTAATAGCGGATCAATTCCGAATATGCTCCAGTCGGAAGTGACGTTTAAGTTCCGGCGGACGGGTCAGGTGATCTCGCGTGACTTTGATCGCAAACAGGTGCGGCGGCAGAAGAAAATGGCGCCGCGAAAGAAAATGGTGCCGCGAAAGAAGCCGTCAAAAAGAGTGAAAACCGAGCGAATCAGAATCGACAACCGACAGCAGCTGATGAAAGATGACGGACAAGAACCTGAGAGAACTGTTTGTCCACTAAAAACAAAAAGACAGGAGCCTGAAGTTTATGAAACCAGCGAGGACCGGAGTGGACGGAGGAAAGGTAAATCACACACCTGGGGTCGTCATTGTTGTGTTGTTGTTGTTTTTAAGAGGTTTTAGCTGTTAAATTTTAAAGCTAAATTAAATATACTGGTGCCATAAAACTTAGAGGAGTCCCCAGTCCTGCTTAGCCTGTCAGGATGGAGGATAAAAACACTTAAACAGTGATGAAAACGTTAAGCAACCTAAAAAAATAAATAAATAAAAGCATAAAAAGTTACAGTGCAGTTTAAGACCTCCTCAAATCTGCTCCAGTGAAAAGCAGCAAACAGGAGAAGTCTTGATTTAAAGGAGCTGAGAGTAACGACTGTGGGACCAGAAAGGAGACCCGTCCCAGATGACCCAGGGGGGGGTTGGGATGGTTCATAAGGGAGCAGTAGATTTATTTATTTTTAACCTTAAACCTATCAGGATTTGAAAGTGGATTCTTTGCCAGATTACTTTTATAACCTGTAACAGCGTTACAGTTGTTGAGTCTGCTGAAGATAAATGCATGGACAAGTTTTTCCAAATCCTGTTGAGACATAAATCCCTCTAATCCTTGATATAAATGATCCAATGTTAATTGTTCTTGAGGTTTCCAGACAGAAATTGGACCACGGTGGTTCCCTGAGGGGTTTAAATGCATAAAAAAATTAAAAAAATGCAATAAATTAAACTAAACAGATTAGAAAAATAAGAGAGTAATATCTTTAACACAATGGGCCTAAATGCACGTTCATTTTTTTTAATTAACCGTTAGTTTGGTGACTTTGCTTTGCCTGTGAATACTTAATGCTCTTATCGTCAATATATTTCACAGATGTGACTTTCAGAGCGGCTGTTGTGTGATCTTTGTGTATATTTTGTGTGTGAATATAATCGCCTGCTTTACAAGTGTTTTATCATCAATTGTGTAAATCTGGCTTTTTAAGAGCGCGCGCGTGTGTGTGTGTGTGTGTGTGTGTGTGTGTGTGTGTGTGTGTGTGTCTTATTTTTTGAGGGCCATAATGCGTAAGATGTAAAAACGCGTGCACAACCAATATTACATTTTCCAGCATATTTTATTTATACAGGTCTTTGTTATATCAGTTTTGAGTGTTACACCACCACCCCACCCCCTGAAGATTTTTTTTTTTTTGTCAGAACAATGACAAGCTGAGTCTGAGATGACCTCAATTTTTCACTGTACAGGGGATTTAGAAAAACCAACGAGAAACCAGCTCTCACGTTGTCATCACAAATGTCACACCAAATAATAAGCTCCCTGTTACATTATTAGATCGAACAGATAATATGTAATAACGGCGTCTCCTCCCGACTAATCCGGGTTTGTTCAAACACGTAGATTCGCCCGGGGAGGTTTTGTCTTCGTTGCTCACAGCTCTTCCTTCCTCTGACTTTATTAAAGGGTGGTGAACATCACAAAAGATGTGAGGAACTTTTCACTAATTTAAGAAAAAAATCTAACAAAACTTTACTGAAATTGACTTTATGATTGCAATTATTATGATACCCCTGAAATTATTTGCCCTAAATGTAATAAACCTGATTCTGCTGCTGAACCTGCTGCTTGAAAGTTTGGACACTTGTTGCTGCCGAACCAAAACGCACATTTGCATCATAACCACTTCATATATTGATATCTTGTGGATACTATGACGTAAGACCAGATGTCGTATTTGGACATCTGGATATTGTGATAAGGCATAGGTTTGGTCTTTTCCCGGTTTTAAGGTCTGCATTACAATAAAGGGATGCAATTTTCTGAACTTCCCACAATTTTGTGTTATTTGTCTTTACCCATTTGTCATTATATCCATTTTTTATTAATGATTATTTATCAAGCAATCTCCTTGTGTTGTCTAAATATTTTTGGAAAATCAATGATACCAATGGATCTCTACAGTATCATTGCAATATCGATATTTATTGATCGTTATTTGGTCACAAGTAACGTGATGAATGATTTCTGTCAGTATCGTTTCAACACTTCGTCTGCAGCTGGATTTCTGTTTCTCTCTCCATTTTTTTTTTAATGTCTCTTTCTTTACACCCTAATACTCAGATTAACATGGAAATAAAAGACTCTGGGCACATCAAATCCAAGTTATAATAACAGACGAATTTTCCTTTCATTGATCAACCTGACAACTTTTTTTTTTTTTTTTTTTTTTTTAGGTTTGTTTTGTCTTTGTTTTCTATCCATTGTTCTAAAACCATGATGTTCAGACATTTTGACTTGTCACAGCAGGAAGAGCACAGATGTTCAAAGAAAGATTACATTACAGATGGCCGGCTTTGTTCCATTCAAGTGACCCATTAAGCCAAGGCAGCATGACGGTGCACAATAGACCTTTTTCATGGCAGACAAGCACAGGTTTGCGTTCGTGCATGTTGGATCGCTGTCGTTGCTCACCGGGACAGTTGATGGAAACTGAGCCATCATTAGTTCACACTGAGCATTTCAAAAATATCTGCAGTGAAAAAAGGTCTCTACCAAAACCCTGAAACTCCTGCTGCTACATGCAAATTAGCTTTCAATAATTTTGTTATTTTATGCTGTGGTTTTTATGTCAAAATTTAATGTCAAAGCTCTATTTCAGTCTTTAAAAATACATATTTAGGTTGCAGTGTCAGTAATGTAAGTGAGCAGTGTTATCGCTAATTATTTTGTTTGTTTATTTTTTAAAACTTTTGACTGCAGACACGCCTAAAACACATCTTCCTATTTTAATCTGCATGTTTCATGCCTACGTGTCAGGTCTTGCTCTGTTGGGATCAACCCGCCTCTCTTTGTCTTTTTTTGTTTTTTTTTGGCGTCTATTGTGGGAACATCCACTTAATCTCATTCAATTACTGGTGTGGTTTAACTGTTCCAGACCTGCCCGTCTTAAAAGCAGTCCTGCCAATTCTCTTCAACATCTACATCTACATCTCAGAATCGCATTTGTGGCCCAAAGCCCGAGAGAATCAGACAGTGCTGACCACCAGACCGCACTGATAGGAAGTGTGTTGTGGTTCGTGACATGCATGCAAAGCACATTCCTATATGGGGAAAGTAATAAACAATGGGAAGCTCTATGAAATGCAGAGGATTGAGGACAAGCCTACATCAGCATCCGAACGGACGAGATCAGAGCGCGAGACAGGAAATAAATGCGGGATTATTTGAGATGCCACATACATGAACAGGAAATGGTGTCAGGCTAAAAAAACAACAACAAGGAAACAAACAAAAAAAGACGAGATGTGTGATCACAACTGACACACTTCTCCAAAATATATAACTTTTTGATGTCATTTCAAAACTAGTTACACATGACTGTACACATTCATAAACTTGATGCAGCAACATCAAAAGATATATATATATAAAACAAAAACAAAAAGACTGCTGCTAAAAATAATGTTCCAAAATATATTGGCCCAGATCAATTAGCACGTGTGTGTGATGGTGATATTTTCCAGGCACACGGATGAAAAAGCAAGTGAGGGATTCGGATACAGGATGTGGGATGAAGGATGGAGGGATGAGAGAAGGAGGAGCAACATCAGCAGGAGATACGCCTCAGATTATCACCCGGTGTCGATGCTCCAGAGACGGTTAAAGAGGAGGGTTGGGCGCCAGCGTGACACAGAGAGACACAGGACATCCTCGTGGATGCGAGCCGGACCGCGAAGATGAGTGACGTGAAAAGCGTTTCGTCCGTGGAGGTGCCAGAGGGGAAGTTAATAAAGAAGGTCAGTGGATGCAGATGCCAAAAAAAAAGAGAAGAGATGTGACTGTAATCCTGCCACTGACGGCTCTTACAAACTCCACATGGTTCACTGTGGTGGCAACAAGGTTTGGCCTCTGGGGTCCGGCCGGCAGGCACTGCTTGAATTATTTATCCACAACTTTTTAACAGAGTGATTGTTTCATTTTTTTATTTCTTTTAAAAACAACATAAATGTCAGAGCAGTTAGTGAGAAAGTAAACTGACTATTTCCTTCAGTCGTATTATTAGTTTTTAGCTTACTATTATTTGCTGGTACATTATTAGATTTTTTTTAATTTATTTTTTAAATGCTAATTGTCAATGCTATATCACCTACAATAGATGTGTGTGCTCTCTATCTTGCTGTCGTTGCTGCCTCTTCTTTGTCTCAACCTTTTTCCGCTTACTTTCTGTCAAGGTATTTGATTGCATTTATTTTTGAAGAGCGCCGCGACTTGCATTCATTTCAGCGCAATGATTAATTCATAATCTCTGTTGAATGACAAACTAACTCCCCTTCCCGTTTTTGACCTCTTTGTTTCGTGCTATATTCTCCAGGGTTCCATCAAGAAGAGGATCGAGTCGTTAAGGCGATGGAGTTCGGCGAGTCTGAAGAGGCCGTCGAAGACCAAGGCCAAGACCTTGAGTCTGTCCTCCCCCGTGGAAGACCCCGAGGACATCTGGCTGCAGGAGGGAGACCGGAGGAAGCTGTGCCCCATCGTTGACTCCGTCTTCGGACAGGTAGGACTCTGAACTGTTGAACAACCGTAGCAGAAGATGTCTGTAAATCGTAGTTCGGACTAAAGAGACGGAGATGTCTTCGAACGTTGCGGGGAAAAGTTGCAGCCGTGTGAACTGTCCTGTCTCTGATCAGCTGAAGCCAGCTGATGGTGTCGCCTGCTACACAGTTTGTCAAGTCGCAGCTGGGCAGTTCATTAGAGCTCATTTATCTCATTAAAGGAGATAACAAGTCCTCTAAATGACCAAAACAGAGGAGAATCTGACGAAACAGGGAAAGTCTGCGGCCTCAAGCTCATGCCTGCGTAAATTTGCAGAAGCCCCTCAGGTTTTCCACTGAAGCACCTGCGGGTGCCTCCTAATTCTCTACCCTCTTCTTCTTCTTTTTTTCTTATTGTTTCATCACAGCTGAAAATGAAACTGTTGCAAGTAACTTACTATCACTTTGTCATTCATGTTTTATAATGCTACAAGTAGGGGAAAATTACATCATAACACGAAGAGGATTATTTTTTCATTTCAATTGAAGAGCATGTGGAGAGTGTGAAGATCAAATTAGCAGATTGCTCACAGCGTTCGTTGCGTCTGAGTGCGCTCGAAATGCAAATCTGTGACGGTGTGAAACGCACACGGGGAACACAAGTCCGCTCTGTGGCTGTAGTTTGTTGGCAGAGTCGATAACGTCGCGATAAGTGACAACTTAATGTGCAGTTTTTCAGTCTTGTATGAATCAGTTGTCGCTCTCGTGCCGATTTCAAAAGGTGTATAAAATGTGGTTTCTTCAGGTGGAAGCTTTGTAGTTCAACTCTGTGTGCAGAAGCCTGACGGACGCTTTAATATCTTGTAGGGATCGTTTTGTTGTTGTTGTTGTTGTTTTTGTGTGCTTGTGGCTGATTTTTAAGTGTATTAACTAGGTTTTGTTTTCTCACTGGCTTGGTCTGGATTTTTAGCGGTGGAGCTCAGAGCATCACAACAGGAACGCTTTGACAAACTTTGTGTCTGTAATCATCACCTGTGGCTTCATTCGGGTTTCTGTTCTGGTTTGTGTTGTTTACCGGAGCAAAGGGGGGAAAAAAAACACTCAGGATTGTTTGTGTTTCTGTAAACCAGTCGTCTGATATTTTTGTGGAACATTTGCTCCTGGGGAGGAGGTCCTGGCATTACAATGGTTTTAAATAGCTGCAAAAGACCAAAAGAGACCCAAGTAGACCTGCCTCATTGCATGCTCTTCGTCACTCCTTGCCTTTTTTAGCGCATATGTTGCTGCTTAAAGGATGTTGTTGTTGTTGTTGTTGTTTTCTATTGCAACAGTGATTTAAAAAAAAAAAAAAACGGTAATACACAGGTAGCAGAAACGGTTAATGGTGTCACCTAAAATGGGTTTACGCTGACATTGTACATCCAGTGAGTCAGAATTTCTCTCCCAGTACATCAATGGACACTTCAGAGGCCAAACAGCTTGTCATATTATTTCTTGGGTTTACCGTAGAGAAACTGAATCCCTCTTTCATTGTTTCTCTGCGTTGCCCAGTCTCAGATACTTCGTCTCGTCTGAGGTATTAAGTGAAAATGTTTTCGATCATACAAACGAGACTAAGCAGCCAAACGTGGAATTCTGCTTTGGCTTCATTGAAGAACATCGTTATCAATATGTGCCTTACAATAGAAAACATGACAGAAATAGCAATAGCAATAGTAATTGCGACGGGGCTTAGCCAGCGGTGAGGTCGGGGTTCATGGGTTTTTCATTTGCCTACAATCACAAGACATTCATTAAAGGTCCACTGAAAAGAAAAAGAGGTTGTGTTTTGATGTATTATTTTCTTTTCCTCCGTTTTCTTTTTCTTTTTTTTATCCTCCAGCTCTCATCGTTCTGATTTGTCATCCATACGCTGGGAAACAGATGGACTGAATGAGAAACTGGGGTTGTGTGTGGGGGGGTTGGTGGGGGATGTCTTTTTGATTGACAGGCCTGGGGTGCAGTCCGGTTCCCCTAGGGGCAAAGTGTCCTCGGGTTCCCAATCAGTCGAGTAAGATCCTCCCTAGTTTGTCTGAATACGGTGATTTCTGGCTCCAGAGCAGCGGCCAATAAAATGACGATAATAGTAAGAGCTGTATTTGTATGATAGACTTTATTTAGGTTAATTAGCAACTTGCTTTACATTCAGAAGAGAGAGATATGGCTCTACCTTCCCCTTTGAAATGCTGCTTACATTTTAGGGGCCGTTCTTCACAGTGAGTTGTTTCATTGCACCTTCAAGATTTTAAATTATATATTTTCCCATTGTGAATTTTTTTTTTTAATTTTTTTTTTACTCATGTATAGGGTCTAAATACTTCCTCCACTATAAAAGTACCACAGCTGAAATTGTGAATTGAAAGGGAGTCATGTCAGTGATTTGAGAAATCATTTTTTACTGTAAACTTAATAGAAAATCAGTTTTCTTATTGTGCAACTACGACTGCACCTTTTTTCTGCACTGGTTCACACATTTTTTATTTTTTTTTGGTCATTAGTATGCTATAATCTTGTTGCTGGCTTAAAAAAGAAATCCAGTCCAATGATATTTTTTACAGCTGAATGTGGGAAAATCTCATGATCCAATTTATTGTGTGGCAATCAAACCCTGTAGAAAACTACTCTTTAGAGCGTTACATAGCATTCTCAGTGCCCGATTGCACATTTTTAATATGCATTAAAATTATTTCATATTCGTATATTGTGTTGTGTATATTGTCCCCTTTTTCTTATCTTTTCTTTTTTTTTTAAGACAACTTCTAATCCATAGAACCTCGACGACCTCGGAGGAAACTCGAATCTAACTTTTAGGTCACATGAAAATGCATAAACAAAATTTGGACAGGTGCAAAAGGCATTGTGGGTAAGTGGGCGAGAATGAGAGCAGAGAATGTGGGACAGTCCAGACGGCCGTGTGCGGTTGCATTCTGTAAAGTGACGTCAAGTCGAATGGAAATCCCTCCCCAATGTGCCAGCACTCGTTTTTTTTCTGACCTCGACACAGTTAATTTGGGATTTTGATCCGAGTCCAGGTGTAATAATGATTGAATTGAGTGGCGCTGGCTTTGGTTTTCATCTTTTTTGTTACTTTTTTTTTTTTTTTTTTCTATCCTATCTCAGCTCCTGGTCTTCTACTTCACTCTCATTATTTACTCTACACATCATTTCTGAAAAGATACGAGATGATCTCAAATTGAAAACGTGTAAATTGAACAACTCGGACTTTCCATCCGAATCGGCTGCATTCTGGCAATTGATGGATTGACTTTGAAAACATATTCTGTTACGTTCCCTTTATCAAAGCAGCAGAACTTTAAGCCGCATTTATTTTTCCCAAATGGAGAAGAAAAAAAAAAAAGCTGACATTGTTGACGCATTAGCAAATACTTGAGATGCCCCTGCCAAGGCTGTCTGCCGAGACTTCTTACACACCTCCAAGGGAAGGGAGATATTCAGTTGGTTGCGATCTGCAACCTCACCACTAAATGGCACTAAATTCTACACCATGTTTCTGTGATGCGTTTGCAGTAAGGCCATGTTTGCATTACAGCTCAAACCTATATTTACTTAATCGGGTTCATCTGAATTTCATCTCAACTCGAGCCGGCACTCAGTTCATCGTCTTGTAGATTATCTAGATTATCTCACGTTTAGGATCAAAGGGCATTGTGTGATGTGTATGGATGGTGTACATTTTTCCTAAGACTGAATGAAGGGATGCGCTCTCCTTACGCCTATTAAAGCTCTCTATCAAACGGGTTCAGTATACTACACATAAGAGTGTTATAACCTGTCTTTAATGCACTGGGACTATGGTTACCAACCTCGTATGATATGCAGATTGAAACGGTTTAATGAAACTGATACTATTCAGGCTGCAACTGGTGTGTAGTTACAATATGATGACGGTGATGAAAAAAACCTGTCCTCCAATTATTTTATTTATTTATTTTTAAAAGCGTCTGCGTAGTTTCATATTTAAATCATCCCGTTTGCCTCGCATGAACTTTTATACTGCCGTAGTGCTAAATTTGTGTGTGTGTGTGTGTGTGTGTGTGTGTGTGTCAACATGCCTGTGTAAGCACGCAGACACGCCTCTTCTCAGCCAAAATGTTTGACCTGACCCTAAAGCAGAAGCTGTTAGCATAGCATGCAAAATCCTGACTCTTGGAGTGTGTCCATCATGCTGTTTACTCCCCCATCGCTGGATTTTCTGTTGGCCTATCTTCCATCCTGGTCTTTTAGGCATCTGGTGTGCTTGTTGTTGTCGAGGGACGGCGCATGAATTCTCACCCAGCTGCTCTGTTCGGCTTTTCTGTTTTTTTGGGGGGCCCGAAAAGCTTTGTGTGTTCACACCGAGCTGTTGGTTTTTCAAGCAGGGTGGCCGTGCCCGATTTAATACGAGAGCTACTTCTCTTCTCTGCGGCTGCATGTGTTTACTTTCTTATGCATGCATTTAACTCTGCATTCGTACAACAATCTCCACTTAATACCACCTGAAGCCGCTGTTCCAGTTAATCCCAAGGATTCTGTTCATGTCTGTGGAATATATAAGAAAACGTAATGCTGGGAAAAGCCCCATTACAAGACTGGGGTCTTATATAACCGAGACGTTGTGGATTTTAAACCCTTTGCTGCAAGTCATGTCGTTATTCTCTTGTCATCGCTACTCAATAGGTTCTGTACATATGGTGTTTGTTTTTTTTACATTTCCCCCAAAGTTCATAGAAAGGTCTGACTGTAGGGTCTGGAGGAGAATCATGTCTGTGGAGCTGGTAGGGACTTCAGTGTTTGCGCCACTATGTTTGAACTCCCATTTTCCCAAATACCATCTCCATACTCATTATCACGTCCTGCTGCATCTCTGCTCTCAGCTTTGGCTTCATGTGACGTCTAAAAATACAGAAATGTTTCAAATGTATTCTTTTACTGAAACGATGGACCGGTGTCGTGGATAGGAAGGCCCGAGGCTGACATCTGGTGGTAGTGCATGAGTGTTATCGCTAAGCCCAAGTTCATGTTTTCATCATCAAGGAGCTGAGCTTTGCTGCCTTCTGCTGGCGATATAGTGACAAGAATGAATCCTGTAATTCCTGCAAAAAGGACCACACAAATTAGAAAACCTGTATGCAGATCTGTCTTAGTTTATAGTAAGTACTGCAGTGGTTAAAGCAGCATTCAGAGGCTTTACTTAAGCATAAATATAAATACAGCAACATAAAAGTACTCCAATACAAGTAAAAGTCCTGCATGAAAAATCTTACTGAAGTAAAAGCACAAAATTGAGTTGAGGTATTAAAGTAAAAGTCCTAGTTGGTCCCTCTGACTGATATATTGTTATATATGACATCATTAAATTATTAATACTGACGCATCAGTGTGTCAGCAGCATTTTACTGTTGTGCTACTGGAGCTCGTTTGAACTACTTTATATATATATATATACATATACATATACATATAATATACAGTGACACCTGCTGAGGGGTCGTCAGATGATGACTGGGAGAGAAACGAAGAAAATGCAACGTTCCCTCTAACCTTTTGATTTATTTACTTTTATGGGTTAGATGTTGGATATTTTATAAATCAAATGGGAAAAACTCAAGTAAAATACAAGTACCCTAAAAATGTACACAAGTACAATATTGAGTAAATGTACTTTGGTATTTGAACTGTGTAACTGCGGTTTTTACACAGCCAGAAGAGGAAGGCCTGCAGAGATGACTTGCATTTAAAAGTTGGGCAACAGTAATTTTTGCAGATACATATATTTGGATGAACTCAGGAAACAGATGGAGGGAAGTCAGCAGTCTAACAGACGGATATTGAGAAATGTAGAGGGACACAAAAAAAATAAAAAAAATTGTTAGTTCTCCTAAACTGACCATGGAGGATTAGCAGGGCTGCAGGCGCTCAGCATTGGCTTAATTCATACTGCGCTAATCTCTGGCACACATACAGCACTGCATGATGAGTACACAGCAGGCAACAATACACACATGAGTGTATTATATATAGTGTATTGTATATTGGATGTGTGTATACATAAATGAACACACACAGACACAAATGGATTATAAATGTTATAATGTATGGATGGGTACGTTTTAACACCCCGAGCTGATCAGATTATGTAGTATTTTTTTATTTTATTTCATTGCCATACAAGAAATTCCGGGAAAATCCATCAAAATAAAAAAAATACAAGGCTCTTACAAAATGAGAAAATAATAATAAACAACTCTATATTTGTTTCGTGATAAAGTCACGAGGTTAGAAATGCCCTTTCCTTGATGCCATCTGGTGGTTTTATACAGACCTTTACTTGTATAATCTTTATTTAATCAGGTAATCCCAATGAGATCAAAGTAACCCGACATGATAAAAGAATAGATACCACTGAGTAGATTTGAAGTTTAAAGTTTCAAATCCTTAGTAATTAATTCAATTTTATCACGTGAAAAGTTGTAAATGTCAGTCTTCGGCAGCCTAGTATATTTTTATGAGCGTACAAACAGACCTCTGTTGTGTTCCGGTTTGGTTTAAACGTCATAAGAGGAAGTGATTTACTAAAGCCGCCGTCGCAGGTTAACAAATCTTCTGGCAAGTGAGGATCTGCCTTGTTTTGACATCCCTACTACCAAAAAAAAAAAAAAGTTAGTACGAAGTAATGCAAATAAAAAGAGAATGTGATGATTTTCAAATCATGTAGACCCATGTTATATTATGATAATAATAAACTTTATTTGTATGGCACCTTTCATCCAAGAAATGCAGCTCAAAGTGATTTACAGCAAGATAATTACATGCAGTTTTTCACATAAAACAAGGAACATTTACAAATGTAGATAAGAAATGAGATGCATAAGAAACAGATCAACTTTAAACAGTCAATTGAAAATGGTAAAAGACAACTCATCAAATGTTGAAACTGAAAATATATATAATATATATGCTCATTCTGAATTTAAATGGCAGCAACACATTTGTTATAATATCCATCTGATCTTCACCTAATAAGTAATTAAGTTGTCAACTAGAACAGAACATTTTTGGAAATATAGTTTGTATTAACATCAATGTGGTGAGCAGAAATGTACAAACCGACCCTCCCACTACCCCCAACACTGTTATAAAAAGACGGAGCAACGCAGGCCGCACCAGTTATGTCCAGGATTATCTCCTTTTACAATAAAAAAAAAAAAAAATAGATAATCTTCTACTTGAAAGATGCAATAATCACAATAAACTCTGTCACAACGTAAAACCAAAGGTTAAAGCTTAATCTGAAGTAAAAGGAATCCATATTTTCTGAATAAGAAGTTTACTGGATTTATGGGGGCCAGCACTTAATATGTAATATTAATATTAATATGCAGAGTATTTTACAGTTTACGCTTCACGCTGACATCAGTGGGAATTAAACCTGTCGACACAAACTGCATCCATATTTCCACCCCCTTTCTTCTCAGTTGATTTGCGCAGCGAGTGTTCATCAGATTTAATCATCATACGCTTTGCATGAAGCTCCGCTACTTGTGATCGAATTACGCCGAATAAACACGCAATTTTAAAACGACACATTTTTTGCCAAGTCATCGTGTGTCCAAAAAACATGGTTCAGACATCGGCCAGATTCTACACAATCTCCACGATACAACTCTCTCTCTGAGTATTATCAAATGAAATGATGAAAGATTTGGATAGCTTAGACTATCCTGAATAAAACAAAATATATAACATGAATGGTTGGCTCGTATGATGACCAAGATATGAGTTTAAAAGTGAAGGTACTCAAATTGTCCTGAAAATAGCTTTGGGTTCATAGGTTTAAATAATTATGAATAACTATTTAAAACAATTGGAAGAAAGAAAAAAAATTGTATGCTTTTAAAATGATTATTCTCCACCAGAATTACAGACCTGACACTCGGACCATGAGGACCTGGCATAGTATTTAGCTAATATTCAATTAAACAGGTAGATTCATTTAAAATAAAATCTGAGTTTTCTTTTATTTAAATAAGAGTTCAATTTGAATGATTTTTGGGATGGCCTTATGCTTCAGAGTTTGAAGAGATTTATTTTTTATTTTTTTCCAATCATTTGTAATTTCCTTTGATTTTATTTTATTTTTTTAAATTTTATTTTTATTTTTTTAATCTTTTCCTACATTTCCAATTACTTTCTTGAGGTTATCCCTCTCTTTCCAGTTTTATCTAACCTGCTGTAAAAAGGGGGCAAACTAATAAAAAATATTCCTCCTCTATTTATCCCGCTTCGAGCCCATATACTCCACTGCCCGTCAACACAGCTCTTTTCCTCTAATCTGAAATGCAAGGGATTAAACAGGCAGCCAACTCCATCCATAATTCTGCCATTTCCTCTCTCTCTCTCTCGCTCTCTTTCTCTCTCTCTCACACACACACACACACACACACACACACACACACACACACACACACACACACACACACACACACACACACACACACACACACACACACACACACTTGCATATCAACAAAGTGGGTTCTGCCAGACTCGTCATTTTTAGACGATAAGCACGACGTTGGAGAGGGGAAAGTGGGTGGGATGGATGGATTAGATTAAGTTGGTCCAAATTCAAGGGATCACTCGTGGCAAGAGGGGGTGACAGATAAACAGAAAAAATACTCGGTGTCTGTGTTTGTGAGAGAGAGAGAGAGAGAGCAAAATGGTCGAGTCATGCAATCAGAGCCAGAGTCTGGCAGCAGCAGGTTGTTTTGAGCCCAGATATGACCCAGCTCTCGCCACCCCGCCCCGTCAATCTCCACCACCCTGCCGCTATTCCATAAAATCACACGTCAAAAGTCTCAAAGCTCATCATGACAAGCCTGCAGCAACCTATAGGAGTTTAGGATTGAACGCGGCACCATACAACCAACTTGCTTCTCGCCGGACCAATAGGATCTGGGATTGTGGCACATGCCCCCGAGAGGACTCGCTTTTTTAGCAGTGGGAGTAGTGGTGGTGCGAGTGGAAACGTTTGCCTTCGTGTGACTGGATGTTAAAAGGCGTTTGCCCCCCCATCCTCCTCCTCCTCCTCCTCCTCCCCCTCCCTAACCCCTCCCCCAGGATGCACTGGATCTAGTATGGATTTTGGACTTTTGAGTGACGTTTGAACAGAGAAGGGGCGATAAAGAGGGGGACGAAAAGAAAAACGAGGAGAAAACAGAAGTGTGGGGAGAAACAAGGAGGAAAGGGAGGGGGGGAAAGACAGGAAGAAGAGGGCAAGGTGATGGGAAACATTAACAAGGCTTCTAAAAAGAACAAAAAGAACAGTCAAAGCCACCAGGTAAGGACGCTTTTAATTTCTCTTACGAGAAGGAAAAAAAAAATGTAACAGATCGAGAAATGTAAGATGGTGCTCGTCTTTGTCGAAATTGGACGTTTTGTGTAAGTTATTAAAACATTTGACAGTTTTCCACGTACTTTTGAGCTTCTAAACAACTTCCAAATTTGGATAGAACAGGCCTTGTTAAATTTGATTTGATTATATCCATGTAGTTGCATATTTGACGTATGATTGCCAGAGCAAAAAACAAACAAACATGCGATTTAGGCGGTTTTTATTGCAGCCGGTTGGAAGTTAGGTAATAACTTGATCTGTTTCATAATCCTCTAAAGGGGATGCCACCCTCAGAGCTGAGCGGCGCCCCGTTGGCCGCCGCCATGCTGGGGGAGCTGGGTGGCGCAGGGGAGGTGGACACGGACGACGAGGACGAAGGAGGGAGCGAGCGTGACTTCGACGAGCCCCTCTGCGCCCTGGTTAAGAACTGCAACATGCTGCACAACATAGTGGGGCCCGCCTGTATCTTCCTCAGACAGGGCTTGGCACAGACCCAGCTCGTATGTATGACATTCCCATAACACCACACAACCACACGCTTCAGCGAGAAAAATAAACCGTCTCTCGTGCATCTCATTCATCCGTCCATCTCCACGGCGATTCGACTGTTTGACGGAAGGTGACGTTCAGGTCGTCTGCTAGTCGTCAGACCCTCGTGTGACTGCACCCCTCATCAAACCGACTGCATGTACCTCCGTATCAGCATTTTTTTTTGGAGTAGAACCGATATGTGAAGTTGTACTAGAAGCTCTCGGTTTAAGCGACGGAGAAGGAGAGCATTTTTTTTTTTTCACGGTTAACTTCTACGAATCTCGAGCCGTAAAAAGAGAATAACTGACAGCTCCTGCCCTCACAATTTGTCCAGATAGTAATTTAGATAATGAATTCACCGTAGTATTGGCGCTGGGGGGGTGTACTACGTACCACGGATTTCAGATTGATGCCTCGCGTCGTGAAAGTAGAAGCTGGCAGAGATCAATAACGTTAATTTCCTGACTGTGCCGCTAATTGAAAAGAGCCATTAGAGCAGCGTTATAGTCAAAGTGCACAGCTGGCTTTACTGACCTGAGATCGAGGCTGTCGGACGACCTTGAGCCGAGTCTGGAGGAGAAATATAGAATGATGGGAATAATCGCTCTCTTCATTTTGCTGTATTTTGTACTGGACCTTGGTGTGTTTTGGATTTTTGGGTTTGAAGCAGCCAATTTTGGGCTTCAGAGAGTTCATGTCTGCAATACCAACAATACCAACTGACTGTCTTGACACGTACTTGAAATGTGCATGTGTAGCACCTTCATGGTTTTGCAATGGGTTATGCTTGGAGCAGTGGAACAATGTCGCCAAATTAACTTCAAAATCACCATTTTAAAGCGGCTATAATCAATTGTTTATGATTAGTAGAAAATGCTAAATCAAGATGGTGATCGTGGTTAATATGGGCAATATTTGCTTCCTAGTAGCTTTAATGAGCCATCTTAATCAATTCAGGATGCATGTTTTTTGGAGTAATATTAGCAAATGTTAGCTTTCAGCTCAAAGCACAGCTGCGCATGTTCGTGTAGCGTGGCTTTAATTATTATAAATCCAGTTACCCAGCAGCATTAAAGTCTTGGAAAGTGATGGGATTCCTCGACAGAGTCCACAGATTAGTCGGCGTGAGACTGATGGTCTTTACTGGTTATTAATCTCTCTTAATACCTTTTGTTGTGAACTAAAGAAAATCTCTCGTAGCAACGCTGTGAATCGGTTCTTCATCCTTTTTGCTTTCGGTGTTTTTTGGTATCAAGTTATTGCTGCAAGATAAAATAGCTGGACTTCTTTCGAAAGCAAATCGCCGCACATGTATTTTATTCCAAACTTTTGTCAGTGTTGTCTTCTACTCAACGGTACGAGTAGCTTGGGAACGAAAGCAGACAAGAAAACAATGGACAGACGAAGAATTGCCTCATCACCTCCGTGGTTAAAATCAACCTGACACATTTTTCTCAGCAAAAGTGACAATAAACTAAAGTGGTCCATGTGAGTGTGGTGGTTCGAGCCGTGCAGGTGTGCTAGTGTTCGTTTAATCAAGAGCCAGGCCGGACAGCCGTGCAGATGGAAATGCAGATGGAAAAAAAAAAAAAAAAATCAGATAGGGAAAATGAAAAACCAATAAGCCTTCGTGATTTGTAATACAATTTACCGCTGTAATCTCTAATCCAGGCCTGTATTATTCCTCCTGCTGATGTCGCAGCCTCGCAGAACACGTCGTGAACAAACTTATCCCGGAGTCACCTTTTATCCAAGCAACGTTCTCCAAAGCCAATTCAACACCAACAACTATAGATTGTGTTTTTGTCTTTGTGTGTGTGTGTGTGTGTGTGTGTGTTTTTATATCCAGGTGGGGACCTAAACCTGAATGCACAACAACCTGTGGGGACAAAAATGGAGGTTCCCGGTGGAAGAATCTTTGAGAACGTGTGACTTTGTTTTAGGGTTAGAATTAAACTCAGGTTCGGGTACTTTTTTGGCCGTTTAGTTGTGATTGTGAAGGTTCGGGTACATTTTAGATGTTTAGTTGTGAGTGTTAGGGTAAAGGGCTCGGGAAGGTTTTATATCGAAGAAAATCGAATGGGACTAGTGAAAGGAGTTTGTGTGAGTTACTTTGGTACCGTTTAAACTAATTTCTCTGACTTTTTTTCCCCCTATTTCAATCCAGTTTTGTTTGGCTTCTTTGGCCAAACCGAACCTGTTTTGTGTTGTCATGTCGCATCTACTAACATTTCAAAGGCTGTTGTGAAACATATGCACGACAGACTTTCTCCATCAGCAGGAGCTAAATGGGATTGCGTAGCAGATTGACTAAAAAGGTCATCGGGGTCGATCAGATCAAAAACCAAATAATCCTGTAATAGAAAGTCTGCTCGGGCAGATGATCAGGGAAAGGAAAAAAAAAAAGGAGCGATAGGGGTGAAGCAGGGAAGCCACACAAACAAAAAAAAGCTAAAATGCTTCTGCCGTTTTTGTTTTGTCATCGTGACTGAAAAATAACAAGATACACAAGATTGAGAGTGTAACCTGACTGACTGTTGGTTTCTCTTTGTATGCCCTTGTCTCTCTCTTCCCCCCCCCACCCACCACCACCACCACCACCACTGCTGCAGGACAGAGACCTACGACCGGAGGAAATGGAAGGTACAGATATATATATAAAAAAAAGAAAAAGCTTAATCCAAATCCTCAATCCGTCTCTCGCTCCGTTCCCTTCTCTTCTTCCCGAAGCCGGCTCCTTTCAAACCTCCCGTTTCACTGTGAAAATGTGTGCTTTAATGTACAGCGCACAATACAAAGACATTAAAGACTGCCTGCTTTTTTTTTTTGTGAAGGATTACTTTTTTTTTTTTCAAAGGAAAAGATTATTCCTCAAGAGTTTAAGCACAGTTCAAATCTTCCATCCCTCCTATTGCTCAGGTCTGGCTCCCACTTTTCACACAGAAAAATCAGGAGAACGTAATTTGAATATGGAATAAAGAGTCACTATGACTTGTGATTTCTTCTTTAACATAGAATCTGAATATATCTGTAAAATTGAAGAAAATAATTGAACAGTGAAAAAACACATTAAAACAGACACGTTAACCGTTTGTTTTGAAGATGTTAAAAATGTGTAACTGTGATCAAACTTGGCATCTCTTATGCTGTAAAGAGGTTGTAATTTGTGTTTTTCCAATCATAAGTTGTCCACCGATGGCTTTATAGATCAGTTATATGACCTTAATCAGATTAAATATGAGGTTGCATGGTTGCAAAATCCATGTTGGCAAGTGCTTATGCAACATATTCCGTAATAATACATTTAAAAGAGTAAATTTAGCTATCGGTCTCTCTTACTGTCAGATCACGATGGACAGTTAAAAAAATGATTTAAAAAAAAAAAAATTTAAAAAGTAATCCAGCAGCATCAGAGATTTTGTCCTTATTTATTTCTTGCCTTTTTGCTTTTCCTCAAAAACTAGTGCCTACATTACCCACAATGCAATTTAACAGCTGCCAGGTCTGCTTTACTAATAGCCGCTAATCTGGCCTGGAGTTTTTACAAAAATTTGATAAGATCACTTCTTTGTAACTGCACACCCCGAGACATTTTTCATTTTCAGACTTGGGTGACATCACCAGCTAATCTTTATAAAACTGTCTTCATTTGATAACAGCACTTCCATTGACCTGTACACAGACTTTAATATGTAAAATCGGTGAAGATCTACCATAACGTTTTTGCAGTAAGTCTACAGTATGACGTCGAACAAGTTTCACAACCCAAATATTGTTTTTAAATCTCTGGTTTATAACTGATTCATAAAACATTACAGAATGATTGTTTTTTTTCTTCAATCTTTTCTTATGTAACTTTTTTAATTTCCGCTGTGTGGAAACCCTGAAAATTTGAATTTTTTTTGCAAAAAAAGCTTTAGCACACAGTAACAAGGACATGGCATGTTCCTTTACCAATTCAGATACAAAACATATTTCCATAAAAAAAAAAAAAAAAACATTATTTTCCTGAAGTTTTCACATTCTTCTTCTGCAATGATTTAATTGCACCTGACTTGGAAAACTGCGCCACCAACTTTTTATTTCATTGAACCAACAGCTAATATTTGCAGGACAATGTGAAAATGCATTAATTAGCATTTTATTTTTCTGATTTTCTTAAAATTTGGGTAAAACCCCCCCCAAAAAAATCTGTTACAGCTTATAAACTCTTTATGAACGGTGCTTTATGAGAAAGTGCTGCCAAAATTAGAATCTTTCAATTAAAGTCAAATATGAGATTATTGAGATAAAGCAGCCAAATGCAGAATTTACTTTGGCTTCACATCTACACACTCAGTTTAGGACCCCTGAAATTAACATCTGAAGGCAATACATTGCCTTTGACTAATTATCATGATTACTGTATTATTTAAACAACCATAAAAGTTCTACACAACAGCAATATACTTTCTCTCTCTCACGTGTATTGATTCCTTGCAGAGTTGCGTGAGGCCTTCAGGGAGTTTGACAAAGACAAAGACGGCTTCATCAGCTGTAAGGACCTGGGAGAGTGCATGAGGACGATGGGATACATGCCGACCGAGATGGAGCTCATAGAACTCAGCCAGCAGATCTGTGAGTCCTGCACACCGACGGACGAAACACACATCTGTGGTTCAATCAAATCTTCCATTTAGGTTGTGTTATTACGTTATTTTTTTAAGGATTGTTTGGTAAATAATCAAGCCGCTAATTTGTTTGCATGTTTTAGACACAATAAAGATAATTTCCTCTCCGTATGCGTTTTGTTTTTGTTTCCTGTCCTCTAGGTGGCGGCAGAGTGGACTTTGAGGACTTTGTGGAACTGATGGGTCCCAAAATGCTGGCTGAGACGGCAGACATGATTGGAGTCAAAGAATTAAGGGATGCCTTCAGGGAGGTCTGGAATTTTACAGCACTATTCATTTTTAGCCGAATATACCACTTACATATTTTCCCCAAGATAAACTAGAATATATTCCCACTTTTCCTCAACTTTACCTTCAATTCAATTTCTTTTTTTGGGAGGGGGGTTTAAATGTTTAATCCAACCCAATCGATTCTGCTTTTCTAGTTCGACTCTGACGGCGATGGCCAGATCAGCCTCGGGGAGCTGAGGGAAGCCATGAAGAAGCTGATGGGAGAGCAGCTCAACCACCGCGAGATCGACGAGATCCTGCGAGACGTAGACCTCAACGGGGACGGACAGGTGGACTTTGAGGGTGAGTGACTCGTGATTTTAGGTGAGACGGCTGAGTAGAAACAGATTGAGGAAATAAAGTGGGAAAGAGACGAAACAAGACAAAAGATCATTAAAAAAAAAACTGCTTTTAGATGATGATTGATTTTTTTTTGGTCATTCTGATAATCAGGTGTGATGGAATCTCTGTTATGATGCATGCAGCAGGAATAGTGGATGTTAGGAGGCTAACCTGGGGACTCCACCGGCTCCGGTTCTGTCACATAGTTCTGTTACGTCATCTGCACGGCTTCATAACCCAACTGGAGCGTTTCAGAAACAAAACGTTGGTCTGCCTGTCTTTTTTTTTTTGGTGCCTCCAGCACTAGTCAACGTTGCAAAATGGGGTTTTTTTTGTTTGCGGTTATTTTTTTTTATTTTTATTTTTTTTATCCGTTTTGCGTTTGTTGTCGTTTTCTTCTTTTTTTGCTGTCGCATACAGACAAAGTTCATGAAGTGTTGCAGTGGTTTAGTTATTAAAAGATCATAACTATTTCACATACAGCTCATATAGCAGGAGAACACGTTTCTTGTCCGACTGGGGGGAGACGTAGACGTTAATGCAGGGATGTGGTACACGACCGGGAGTCTGCAAAGGGGGGGTTTTATTGTGAAAATTGACCGGATTCTCGGTGCCGTTCTTCTTTCCTTCACCCTCGATAACCACATTTTCCTTCTTCCCACAGAGTTTGTGCGAATGATGTCTCGCTGACTCTTCTGCGAAGCTCGTTCTGCTGCACCGAACACAGACTGCGTACTGTTAACTTTCTCCTCTGATGTACAAAGACTTCTCGGTGTCTGTAATTCTTCACTTACCTCCGTCACCTCTCACGTACTCAAGAATTTCTTCGATGTGTCACTGTTGTACGAATGTAAAATGTAATACGTGCGTAATCGCAGATTATAGAGCGATGACTCAGCGAGGAGAGGGCGTAACCAAAGCTGTGGTGTCTTTAGACGTGAATTCAAATTTTAATATATGTATATATACTTATATAAAAGAAGTATATTTAAAAGCTTAATAGAATAAAAGCCAATCTTCATTGGCAAAAATGCACACAAAAAACCTTTAAAAAATGATATATTTTTGTTTGTTGTTTTTATAATTATATGAAGTTTTATTGTTAGACTATGAATACGAATGGCACTTCAAGAATCTTCCATTTAAACTTGAATGTATTTTGACTGTGATTGTGTGTAATATTATTCCCAAGTCCGGTAGAACAAGTGAGTAATGTGCTAATAGAACAAGTACATGAGATTAGATCTTATTTGTGTCTTTATTGTACAAACATGCATCGATGACCTAAATTACTTCAGCTGCGCACTTTTGACAATCCAATCAATGCAAGTAAATTAAAACCTTTCTAATAACTAATTTTTACAAATCTTTTTGATACCTATTTGATAACAGTAACATGATGATCCTTGGTGTTTGCTGCACATCTGTAAACATCATCCGTACATCTGTTTCCCTATTGGTTAAAAATGTAACGGACAAAGTGCGTGTTTAATTTATGCATATTCACCTGTTAAATGTTTTAATTGTACAGTGTCCAACAGGTGAGGTGCATTGTACATAACAAAAACAAGTGAGTAAGAGTGACATTAAACTAGTTTTCACCATGTGACCGGATTCTTTTTCTCTCCGTTTACATCCGTTTAGTGCATGAAAGCTTCATCTCTCTCTCAGCCTTCTGAGATGTTTGTACCCTCTCAATGAAAGAGGTTAAATGTACAAAATGACGCAGTTCGTCAGCCTTGTGAACGTATGAAGCACCACCTTCACGTCATCTTTCATTGCAGAGCTGTCCTTGTCGAAACTTGTCAATCTTGGCATCACGTTCACGGCTGTGATCGTCTCGAGCCATCTAATCTGGCTTTAATCCCCCGAAGTGTCAAAGGTCACGTTGCAGCTCAGTTCCTTCCTGACATCGTCTGAACGAGTGTTCCTCTAGTGCATGTCCCGTCATTAACATGGTGCCGAGTTGATTTAGCTTTACCTCCCTTGACTGCAATGATCTTGAGCTTGCAGTTGAAATCAAGTTGGTAACCCACTGTGATGTCACCGACTGGTTTGTGAACTGCTGTTTTGAAGCCACCGGTCTGGAATTTTCCCTGTGGCCATCTTCATTTTTTTTGGAGCCAAAGGTGACCATATTAAGACGAGGTGGGATAGAACCGAAGGGTGGATCTGAATGAGAACCAAAAACATGACTGCCCCTCAGGCATGTTAGTCAAACCAGGCACGCCCCCAAACGTACCGCTCTTTTAGGCCTAATATCTAATTGGTGAGAGTTTTCTTCCATAAGGACCAGAACACTGATCCTTGTAATGAATTTTGTTAATGACATCATAATGACGTGGAAAAAAAATTGTATTTATGTTGTATTCCATGAGAGAAGTTTAAGGTTTTAAATGGAAGACTATGGAGCCAGAGGTTTTTTTTTGGAGCCAGCCCCTAGTGGCCCTCAGAGGCATTGCAAGTTAACACACTTCTGCCTTGGCTTCCCTTTTCAGACTCAGAGACCACAGACATTTTTATATACAGTCTGTGTTTTCCATGCATAATGTATTGAATTTCAGTAACCACTTCAGAGATCCATTTTATCAAGTTGCTGTCAACAAGTA
The DNA here is from genome assembly GCF_029030835.1 of Brachyistius frenatus. Lineage (NCBI taxonomy): Eukaryota > Metazoa > Chordata > Actinopteri > Embiotocidae > Brachyistius > Brachyistius frenatus. The sequence continues at coordinate 35,953 of NW_027211096.1, forward strand.
CGAAGGGAAACCCTCCAGCAGCATCCGAGCACACGGAGTTGTTTCTTTTTCTTTTTTTTTCTTTCCGCTGTATTCTGGCAAATAACTCGCTGCCGCCCACACATGAAAAAGAAAGTGCTCCTATGGGAAAGAACAAACAGAAACTTGCTTATCATTTCTACAATTTTTAACAAGTTTCTCAGGAAGATTTCTGTTTCAGCATTTTGTCTCAATTCAGCCACGCTGACAGCTGATTGAGGGACAGATTGTCCATTTCTATTTCTTACCATTTTAGGAAATGGTTGTGTTGCACCTCTGTGGAGGAAGTTGAACATATCAGTGGCCATCTCAAATCTTTGCTGCGTCCTTCTGAGCTATTTTTTTCTTGGCTTGTGGTCATTTTCATTGTACTGGTTGCCAACTTTACGCAGGCTCTAGTACTCGGTTTCTGGCTTTGAACCTGCTTTAGCGATGTCTTCAGTGATTTCTATCCATATTCTTTCAACCACGCTCTGGCATTCATCACTATCCTCATCTACCAGGATACAAGAGGGGCCGCTATCAGCCAGGTTTGCCACCAACACTTTGTTTCAGCAGCTTTTTAGCATCTTTGACTGATTTCCGAAGGCTCTTTAACAACTCCATATCAGTCCATTTCTTCAGGCTCACGTTAGTCGTCTTCAAGCTTGGTTCCATCCTCATCATTTCGAGTCTTAAGATTCTCAATGTACCCGTTTCCACAAGACGGGCACCAGCTGATTTCAACTGGCCCATTTTAAATTTCCTTCTTCAACTCTTCATGTTTCTTTTCTTGTGTTATTTGTGAGTTTCAGTCTCACCTTTCTGTTTTAGAAGCTTACCAGGGCTTCAATGAGGTTTTGGTCATTAGGTCTTCTCTTCATTGCCGAAAAGGAAATATGTACGCCATCTTTGAGCCCATACCCGTCACAACACGGTTATTCTTCACCATGAACATCATTTTTTTGGTCAGTCACTTACTGTTTTCTAGTTTTTCTGTGCACACCTTTTTCAAATGTACCCAACTGTTAAATTTGGCAAATCAACTGACTTTTAAAACCTCTCTGAGGTTTTTTCTTTTGTTAAGCTGGAGTAAAATGTCCTTCACTTGCTTGCTCACCTCTTTACTTGGGATAGTGACACACAGATCTACCTAAATGCAATTGTCAGTCAACTCATAGTCAAATATGAACTCCTTTGTGCACAAACTAACCTTCAAACAACACGCTGCTGCCCAAAAAACACGTTAGCCAGACGTTTAATTACTGTTGAACCCTTGCAATTTGGGCACTCTGTAGTAAAAGGGCTGTATCATAGTCCTTTTTATATTTGCGCTAACCTAAAGTAAAGCTGAAACTGGAAACTTAAATGTAGTAGCCATCACTTTATTGCAAATTATCTATACATTTTAAGAACATCAACAATGACTAAGAATGAGTCCACCCTCAGTAAGGAGCTCCACTTAACCGCCACCTCAGGACCACCTCAGTTTGGCTTCACTGACAGGAACTGGCTCTCACCAGGAGGGGGCACCACCAGCAAACAAGACAAAGCATGAACTCATTTCTTCTCCTTGCACACTCACTTACTTAACAAAAAGGCAAGCCTGTCTAATGAAGCATGTGTTTTTGTTTTGTTTTGTTTGTCATATTTGATTCTACTGAGTCCAAGCCAGGAATTTATAAATCTGTGCATGTAGGACATGTACACTGTTGTTGTGTCACTGGTAATAATTCACTCAATCCTATAACATGCCAGACTTCAATTCATTTAACTGACAATGCATTAGGTAATCATTGAATAAAGGTTATGCTGTTCTTTAAAACTCTTATTTTAGTAACTAGATCTTGGGATGTAGAAACATCTTACAGGTAGTAAATGCAAACAGCAACACCACATACATTTTAGAGGTTTTTTTTGTCTGATCATCTCAGATGGTTTCCAACTTTAGAGTAAATACTTACTGAATACTGAATACTTTTGAGCAGGGGCCTTTTGATGAAGTGTTACTTCTTTTTTCAGGGTAAAGTCGATTAGCTGCTCTCTTCCAAAGCCAGACTAGCAAAACACCTGCAGACTTTAACAGTCCCACCATGTCTCGCTGTGAGTTTGATCCACCGCTGTAACATTCTCTCAGCTGTTCGTCATCAGCGACTTCACCCACTGCTAACTTGTGGCTTGTTTTAACCCATCACGAGTGTTTGTCTTTGTCGTTAAGAGGCGCTACTCGTCCTCTGATAACTTGACCAGTCAGCCTTCTTTCAACAGGACTTTTTGCCGATTGGATTCTTGTGTTCTCTTCTTCGAAAATTCAGTGACGAAGCTGCTTTTCTGTCTCAGTGAACAAAGCTTGCTGTATTGATCTTCTGATGCAGTGCTCACTTTTCTGCCACGTTGTTGTTTGGATACAAACGATCCAGTTTCCACAGTGTTTTAGAGCTCCATGCGCTGCCCCGTGTGGAAACCTTCAGAAACCTTTAGTCCAGTAATGATTTAACACTGGGAAAGTTCCTCTTTGCTTAAAAAACACAATCTGATCTCTCGCTCTTTCCCTTAGTTCTGATGTTTCCCCAAACCACAATGCTACTCAGTAAACAATTGCTGCATTCAAATACAACTCGTGAGCTCGTGCTTACAACACAGGAACTTGGTGCACCATATGCTTGGCGCTGAAGTGGATAAATTGTAAAAACACCATTGCTAGGCACCGTGGATGGCGTGTAGAAGCCAACGGGGGGGGGGGGGGGGTAACGTAAGGCACAGCGTGAAGAGATGAGGCGGTTGGGAAGATCAACGATTTCCTCAGATGCAGGCTATTATCGAAGTTATGAAGACAAAATTACAATATATTGGCTTAACATCCAACGAAAAATGAAATTTCCACTCGGAGATTTTGTGTTCCAACGTTGTGAATACCACAAGAGGGCGCCGTTCAAATGCACTCATATGTCTTAACAGGTGAAACAAGGCTGCAGGTTGATTGACTTTAAGGAGCCAATCAGAGCCTTGTCTGGCTCGATTTGATTGCGGACCATGAAATTGTGCAGAATCTGAAGTATTTCTTCTTTATTTCACATGTCAAACTTCTTGTGTTTTTGTTTTTTTTCAAACTTGATTGTAATCAATCAAAATATAAACTATTTTCCCAGTTGTCTCAGATTTATGGACCCCGCCGCATAAAAGGCTGTTTACCTGACAAGATCACAGTATATTTTGTATTTGGTAAACCACAGCACATCAATAATATTCCCTGTATATTTGTATAATCTTTGTATACTTTCTAAGGGTTGGTGTGAGAAGCTGCACCCACACAGCAATATGGTCAAAGTGAGATCTCACCACCCACCTGTGTGAGTAGGTGTAGTAGTAGAGATTCTCCACAGACACATGAATAAAACAGAGACTGACTATTACAGCTCTGACTGACCATTAGTGTCTTAGAGCATTAATACCATAATGACTGCTGCAATGCGGAGGCCAAGTAATGGAAAAGCCTCTGAGTAAATAAAGAAATTCATACAAGCACCTGGTTATCTTCAGAGATCATTTTTTTCAGGATTTTGAATTAGTCTTTTCTTTCCAATGTTGCTGCAGTCTAAAGTCGTGGGTTTATTTTAACCTACAGAAGGCTCTTTGCTCAAAAGTAACAAGTGAGGAATGATTTAGAAGCAAATATGTCAAATTTCTATGCAAAATTGACAATATAAAAATGATAAATATACCGTGTGACAGTCCTGCATTTTTTTCCTACTTCCTTTTATTGACTGTATTTCTACAAGTCTGGACATACAGCCGGATAAAAAAAAATGGAATTATTTCCATGTGTAACACCACACTGGCAGTCTGCCTCTGAACCCCAGAATAACTGCCAGAAGTGTGTTCACAGAGCAGATGGGGCTCGGGCACGTTTTGGTTTTAGTTTTCACTGAATGTGCATCGCTCCTTGTGATCAGCGAGGTGCCCCTTGGATATATCAATCTTTGTTGCACAGACATATTCGATCTAACGTTTGTGTGGTTATCCATACGTGACAGCAGCTGGTGTTGAATGCAGTGGGGAAAGCTGCAGACTTCTTACGAACATAAATGTGAATTAAATGTGTTGATGATGGCATCTATTTCAATTGCAGTTAACAGTTGGTGATTAATATGTTGGAAAAACAAGAAAAGCTCCAAATCCACTTAAGTAGTAAAGGTAAGAGCGGAACCGGCTACAAATACGGAGAAGACTGAGATCATGCTGTCATAGAAATGCGAAGGCGGCCTGGAGAGGGTTGAGTGGGATCGTAGGCTGTGGGAATGACCGGACAAACGGTAGAGAATCAGGCATCAGTGTGGCAGATTCGTCCTCTATAACGCTGTTTTATTGGTGAATGCTGTAGATGTCCATCCTCTGTCGGGCTCGATGTGCAGTGTGTGTCAGATTTCAACGGAGATCAACCCAAGAGTGACTTTCCCAGAAATTTGTACCGTCAAACAAAACCGGTATAAATGTGACATCGTTACTGCTCCCAGAAAGCATCATTGTTAGAATAAGAAAATGACAATATTGAAGTACGATAAGGAGGAAAGTAGAAACAACACCAATGCTAATTTAGTTGAGACCGTTCTTTTGTTTGTAGGACTAAAGGTTCGTAATGGGAACATAAGTATGGTCGCAGCTGTTTTAGTATCAGTTCGATTTTACTGTTTATGTTCAGACAACAAAAAGCTCTAAAATATCTTGAGCATGGCTGTTCATTCTCAAAGGCTCAGTGTTTAGGATTTAGGATGGATTCATGGGGAGAAATGGAATATGATATTTGCAATAATGCTTTCATTAGTGTATAGTGACCAACTGGCAACCAACGGTGAGGCCACCCGTTTGTGAACGGCCATTAAGAACGAGCGACGTCAGCTACCAACACCGAAATAGCTCGCGGAGAAATTTTATTGACTGAGAATTTCGCGAGAGAAGTTGAATGGGAGTCTATGGAGCCGGAGGCTTTTTGGAGCCAGTCCCTAGTGGCACTCTTTGTTATTGCACTTCCACAATGGCCTCATTTTTCAGACCCGAAAGCTACGTCCGCTGTAGATTCTCTTGCACGCTCGGGAAAAGGAAGGTGAGGCGAGAGTTGTTCAGCTACGTTCAATCTGCGACGTTACCACCAGATGGCAGTAAGTCCTGCACACTGCTCCCTAAAGCTGTAAGAAAAGCGGGGGGGGGGGGGATGTAACTCGCTCTAGTGGACTGTCATGGTTAAACACAGGAGACAAACGGCTTTCAGAGCATTTAACACGAGGGTAGGCAGTTTTCGACGACGACAACAACGAGAATTACTCGTGAAACAGAGTGAAAAGGTCTAAAAGTCTGGTCCTCAGTCAGACCACGTGAATTACAGTATGCAGAAAGGTTATTAGGAAATCTTTGACAAATGACACACACACACAGAACTGCATACCTCAGCTTTAAACTGACACGGGCTGACTCTACCTCTTCCTTCAGGCAGCATCCACCCTACTCCACATTCTGTTTTTCTGCACCATTCAGCAACTTAGCAGCACATATCTCACACGTGCATAAACTGCTTTAATTGTGGAAATGTATCATTTTTATGCCCTACAGTTTAAAAGTTACAGTAAAAGATGTTTCGGGACTGTCTTTTTGGTGCAAGCGGCAAACTACAGCCCACGGCTAAGTTTTAAAGTTAAGCGACCGTTAGCTGTCGTAAAAATAAAGAACGTATGGGTGTCCTGGAGGAATGGCAAAGTGGGAGTTTGTCTTTGTTTGGAGGAGGAGGAGGGTGGATGATTCGTCACATCAGCAGACTCGTTGCCCGCTTTGCTGTTTGTTTGAAACGGCCTGGGCTGTTGCCATGACAATGGAGGTTGCGTAACTTTAAGAAAGTCGTAACTTTAACGGAAAACACAGTTTAGGTCATCATTTTATATATATAAAAAAATGCCTTCCCTGTCAAAAAAAACAACCAATTTTTTTTTTGTGCTTAAACTTAACCAGTGATGGTAATTTAGGAAAACCCTCCTGTGGGTCAAATTTGACTCGTGCGTTTGCAAGAGGATACCTGCGTGTCCATGTGCATGCGCACACACAACACACGCACGGAGTTGAGAGGACTGGATTGGTTTTCTGAACCTCAACATTGGTTTCTTATTTATACCCTTTTAAGTAAGGGGCTTTGTGAATTCTGCAGCTTTTGGTGATTTTACAGGACTTACCGACAAACTCTTTGAATGCGATCAGTTACAGGCGGAGCTGTTTTATTTTCATTAAATGTGTTTACATGGATGAATAAGGATAAAGAATAGGTAGAATAAGGAGCAAACGAATCAGTTTTATTTCACTGTAAGCGGATACAATACAGACACGTGAATTTGAGAAATATAAGCATCAAATGAATGGTTATTAATAATCTATTTAGTGCTATTTCCCCTTAATAAGTGTGCTATTGCCCTCCTGTTTGTAAAATATACAATTGTAATATGGTACAAACCAAACATCAACAAACAATAAAAAATAAAAACTATGAGAACAAACAAATAATCAGACTAGAAAACTAATAAAACATTATCTTACATGTCAATTTTCAATCGGTTCATAAATATCGAACCAAAAGACGCATTGAGTACTTATTACATGAACATAAATGTTTCCACAGTATGTACAGGTATTTATGGTCCCCCGTGAGCCAGTCATGGTCCAACAGCACAAACAGTTAGCTCAAAACAACCTACATCAACCTCAGCTGGGCCACCGGCTAAATTTAACTTCCTAAAACATTACTCATCACAAAACAGTGCAATGCAGGCTTTAGCTGCTGGCGGTGCTGTGTGTCATTGTGTTTAAAATGATCACACAATATTGATTTTTTACGCAAATAGAGAATCAAATCCTTCCTATTATTTCCAATTCTCCGAGAACAACGTTAGCCAAAGGTTTCGACCTATCTCCGCAGTAAAACTACATCTCACAGATCCATTGTTGTTCAATTGTACAGCTCTCGTCGTTCCAGTCACCGATCCCTGTTGCACGGTGCCAGAACTCCACACAGTCCTGGTTCCTCCCGTCATAGCTGTTGGGCTGGCCTTTACCCCAGTACCTGCAGGACGAGGGCGGACACCCAAAATTAGCACACGGACTGCCCTGTCCTCTGGTGAATGAAATTATAAACTATTTTTATTTGGGCTATAATGAGATATTTGCGTTTAGTCTTACGATTTGTTCATCGGTGTCCCGTCCACCCATTTCCACTGCCCCTCTGCTCCTCCGTCCGACAGTCCAATCCAGACTTCTTTGTCATGGCCGTGCAGGCTGTTGATGAAGGCCTATAAGGGAAGAGACACACAAGTTACAGCGATGGTTTGTCGTACATGAAGTTTGATGAGGTGAAGCGGAACAAACAGCGTGAAAAATGGAGGAAGCATTGTGGACAAAGTGAGCGACGAGCTGGTTATCACAGCGGAGGAGTTAGCAGTTTTTATAATCACTCAAAGACCGGTGGAGACCAAAGACGGAGCTTAAAACTCAGCTATTCAATGTTGGGTTGAGAACTATGATCTTGCCAAACACGCTCGTGTTCTCAGACGCTTTCACCGTGCACACTTGGAAATGTTGCGCACCAAAGTTTCGCAGCACAACAATGTGCACGAAGTTCCTTCTTCTTTCTGTTCCCCAAAACGTTGGTGCATAACTTGATGTGCGCCCTCAGCTCAGGTTTTGTGAAATGCGTATGATACCAGCGCTCGTAAAAATGGTTGTAACACAGATGCCCGATATTTATCAATTGATGCAACTTGGAATCCTGACTTCCGAAGGTTATTGGATCCCCCTGCTCCGAGCACATCGCTGTGTTCACGCACAACAACAAGTCTCGGGACTTTTCCTTGACGTTCAGCTCCACGGTTTCTTGCCAGCCATCAAACCAAAAGAATAAGATGCCAAAAAAGCTTTGTGGCGCTAAGGTGAACCACGGAACTGTGTGATTGACAGCACACATTGTCAGCTGACTGTACACACAGATATACACACCATCTCCTCTGGGCTTTTTATGATTGCCAAATCCGCTCCTTTGCTTTGACAGTACTCTCTGCTCAGGGTCCAGGTTTTCTTGCTGACAGAAGTGAAGTAGCAGCTGAACTCAAACTTCCTCCAGCCGGTGGGGCATGCCTTCGCTGTAATTGTCAGACATTCGTCGATTAATACCAATAAACGGGATCAACTTTTTTTTTTTTTTAAAGTGACATTTGGTGATTTTTCTGTCTTTCGTCGGGTCGTACGGCTACCAAAACATTCTGCGATGTCTTTTTTTTCTTGTCTTTTTTTTTTACCTTCAATCGTTTCATTCAGCTGGTTGACTTTCCCCAGCAGCTGGTCCCTCTCGACGGTTATGTTGTCGTTTTTCACCTGCAGCAAGTCTCTCTCCGCCGTTACGTTCTTCAAACTGCTCTCCAGCTCATCTCTTTCCTTCGCCAACAACATGAAAGTAGCCTGCAGCTCGTTTTCCGCCTTCTTAACGATGTCGTAAGCGGCCTGCAGCGTGTCCATTTCTACCGTCATGTTTTTGTGACTTTTCACCATCATGTCTTTCTCGCTGGCAGATACGTTGTACCTGACTTGTAAATGTTCGACTTTCTTAATCAAGTCGTTGTAACTCAGCTGCAGCTGCTCTCTGGATCTGGTTGCATTGTTGAATTTGTTGTGAAAAACGTCTCTGTCTTTGGACACCGAGTCGTAATTTGCCTGCAGGTCAGTTTTGCGTTTTAAGACGGAGTCGTATTGGTTTTGTAGGAGGTTCTTGGCCACAGTCAGGGCGTCGTTATTCTTTTGCAGCTGGTTTTTGGTGATTTTGATCTCGTCTAGCTCTTTTTTCAAAGCAGTGTTACTGGTCTCGACCTGACTTTGGGTAAGTTTAAGTTGGTTTGTTTCCTCGGTCAGTAAATTGTTGTTGGTCTGTATTTGGTCTCTCCTTTTAGCTAAGTAATCGTAATTTTGCTGTAGCTGATTACGGTTGACTTCCAGATCCTTTTTCTCCTTTTGCGCCGCCTTCAGGCTTTGCTGCAGGTTCTCTTTCTCCCTGCTCATGGCTTTGACGTTGTTGTCGTGGTCTCGCCCTACATTGCGGTCTGACGAAAGAGGGGAGACAACACATCATTCAGCGTTTTTATTTTCTTAATGTTGCCGATTTGAATATTGGGCAGAGAAAACAAAACGGTGGACTCACAGTGGACACTTTGACCTATGACCCCGGCCAGTAGGAGAACACACAGCAGGCCGAGGCAAACGGTCGCAACTTTGAAAGGGCTGTTTCTCAACGGAAAAGCTGAATGCAAGCAAAGCAGAAACGGAAACTTCAAATTAGCGAAGTAATCTAAGGAACTTGTGGTTTTACAGAGTGGAGTTGCAAAATGCGGCACGAAAACATTCATATCGAGGAAAATTTGCTGGTAAAGTAATCATTATTTCAGAAAAACATGTAAATCACTGTTTTTTTGAAGGCCAACAATATATTATGCATACCAACACAAATCAAATATATATGATAAATATGGTGATTTTTAAAGAATTCCCACATGTAACCAAAAATATTAATAGGATAAGAACTGTAATATAAACACTAAAGCAGCACATCTTTGCAAATTCTTTGTTTTAGAGTACATATTGTCACAGCAGCAGCCAAAGTTTATCTTAGCTGCATTTCTTTCAGTTAATTTTTACATAGTTGTTCAAATAAAATGTCCAATTTAAACATAAAAGTGATTGAATTCCTTTGTTAATGATAATTTAAAGCAGTTTTTTTGGTGACGTGACAAATCTAATTTCAATAGTCACTTTAATTTTAGTTGTATTTTGCTCTCTATCTCCTCCTGAGAAAAATTGATCTGTCTGTTTGGGTGCAAATAGCTTTACTGTTTTCATAAACTAATGTCTAAATTGTTCTCTGTGGTGTTGTGCTGGAAGCCTACAATTGGTGGCCGCTGGCTTTTGGTTCAATTCATTTTTAAATCACAAAATAAAACAGCAGTTAAATGTGAATTTCCATCGACTATTGTTATGAAAGCATTAGTAGTTGCTCCACTGAGATAAACACAAGAGACAATAATTCTAATTTAAATATTTTTGCCAGAAAAGAAGCTACAACAAGATGACAAAATTACAACAGCTCCAGCCAAACAAACGTGGCTTTTTTTTGTTTTGTTGAGAAGTCTCCATTGCACTTCGCTGCGTTTTTTTGTTTTTATCGATACACCAACTTTTCCCCTTTCAGCCAAGCTCAAATTTTTTTTGCAACATTTTGATTTTTGGCAGATTCCAATAAATGATTTAGGCTCAGACTTTATTTCAAAAGTATGTGAACAGAAACACTGTTCATGTTGTTTTGTGTAAATAAGCACTTGTCTGCCAAGGTGATGGCATGTTAATATTATGCAGGTTATCTGAGAAGCCTAAATACAACATGAATGTATAGCTTTAACTATAAAACCCAATCAAATTTCCTGTTTAGGTCATTAGGTTATTTTTCTATTAAATTTCTCAGGATGGCTTGTAATGCAGGGTGTGCACCAATGGAGAATATTATTCCGGATATAATTTAAGAGAAGTGAGAGTAAACTAAAACAGGAAACTCCTGGGTTTTAAGCAAAATAATGAAGTTATCTTATGACAAATACTGAACTGTCATGTCAGTCAACCCTGCTTGAAATAAAGGCGATATTCTCACCTGAATAGCGAGATTCGCTGCCAGCGTCGAAATGCTGCTTGTAGGCAATCTTACTGTCATCGCAGTCCATGTTTGTCGTTTTGGAGGCATGGTATTCGAACGTCATCTCTGCATCTGCCTTCAAAGCTCGAGTCTTCAAAGTTAAGAAAAAAAGAAAGAAAAGCCTCTGAAATAGCTGCCGAGCTTATAAATAGAAAAAAAGAAAATATTTAGTTCTTTCTGCTGCAACGCTGAATATTAATTCCTGATATAGACATAAACTTCCAGGAATGTTTACAATAAATGACATAAACCTTACCTATCTGTGAGCAGAAGATGACGAATACTGTTGGAAAGCTTGTTTTAAGCAGCGCCGTGTAAAGTCTTTACCTTCCCGTAACTCTCACTCATGCTTTATGAAAGGAAGTTTGAAATGTTTCTTATACTCGTGTGGCAGAAATACAGAGGGTCTGTTAGTGGGCGGAGCGACAGCCTCCCTTCTTCCTCACTGTTTGCCCCTCTAAAATTAATCTCAACACTGTTGGTGCATTGCTTTGTCATCATGACGCTGACAAATTTGTATTTTCATTTGAATGAAACATGCTTTAAAAGACAACATTAACTAATTGCTGATGATCAGTTTGTGTTCCCGGTTGTAATAAAGCCCACAAAGCAGCTTCAGTCTGTGCACTCAAGACTTTTACAAACTTCCGAACAACATGAACCTCACTTCCATTTGAACACATATGAGGAAGAACTGATTTCACAAAACACAAAATGCTGAAATTGCAGTTTTCATATCAACTTCTGGCGAAAACTTCTGAGTCAGGTCGATGGTTAAAGTTCTGTTCCAACATCCACAAAAAAAAAGCTTTAAATCGTTAAAGAATGCTTTGAACACAGTAAATCGATCTTTAGTAAAACATCAGGTCATTGACAGGCAAATCCTCTTTTCTTTTTTTTTTTACTGAAACTTGGTTCGACCGAGATTATGACAGAGTCTCCTCAACTTCAGTTTTTCTGAGTAAAGCTGAAGTGAGTAAGAAAAGTTATTTCGCATATACAGTAAACTGAATTCTTCTGGAGAAACTGTTTATTTTTTTAAACCCCGCTCTTCCACTGAATGTCGCGACGCCTTGAACTTGCCAGGCAGAAATATTGTGCAAACATTTTTGACGAGTCAGCTGAACTGGTGTGCATCCTTTAGCATTGACTGCGACCGTGTCTGGTTTTTAGTTTGTTTGTTTAAGCTCTCTTTATGTCTTTATGCACTTATTGTAAATCACTTTGGATAAAAGCGTCAGCTAAATGAAATGTAATGTAAATGTCTCCAAGTTACATACATATGTTCAAACAGAGGCCATCAGAAAAAGCAAGTGGTTCCGTAGGTTTTAAAGCTATATGGACTAAATTTGGACTCCACAATAAGACAATAATTTTTTTTTTTTTTAAATCAACCTACTTTTACCTTCAAATTATGTCTAAAATTAAATGTCTTAGATCTTTAGACGCTGTCTTTGTAAACCATTCGGATTTCATTGTTTTTTATTGTTGAGTTACGCACGAAGTCACCTGCCGTCACATGTGCCATAATGAGTCCTATTAACCTTAACACATGTTTGACATAAATCCTTTGCATTACAACACATATCTTTATCTTTCACAATAATCGAAAATGCAGTGACCCCACTGACATCACGGTGACCTTGTGACTGACCTGTGCCTTGACACACAAAACCCGGCACTTTATACTGTGAACTACACTAAAATCATTAGTCGTATTTATTAACATTCAAAGATTATAGAGATATAGGTAAGTATATATCAAGAAAAGCATATATAGGTGAGCATATAGAAAACAATTTCACACAAAGAAAAATCTCCTACAGCCACCGCCTTTAATCCAATTAACTTGCATTGGAGATGCACTGCCTCCTGATTAATGTCTTATTATAATATATGTATTTTTTTTCTCTCTTTTTAAAACCTATTTATTTGTCTTTTTTATACTGTCTTGTGTTTCTTTTATTTCTTTCTTACCTTCAAATGTCTTATGCAGAGCACGTTGCCTTATTGTAGAAACAAACAAATGTGTTTCGCCTCCTGATTCATTACACATGATTAATATGATTAATACCATCGTGATAATAATGAAAATAAAAGTTATAGCTCAGAGCACTGTCTTGGAGTTGTAATTTGGTGTCGAAATTTACTTGATCGACATTTTAATGTTATTGAATAATACGGTAAATCCATTCATAGAATCACATTAAGTGTAATACAAAAGTCCAACAATACATCCTCCTTTCATGAGGATTTTAAATTGGTATTTAATCTAATTGAGAGGCGTTGAATTGAACTTGACTGTACTGAGAGGTGTTCCTAATATTTTGTCTCTTCTAGTTCAATAAATTAGATTGATCGGTGTGTGTATATACCTTACGCAGCTTCATTAATAACGTCATATTTCTGGGTCAGAACATCAGTAAAAGGTCTCAAGCTGAGCCAAACCTTCCCCAACACCCTCCATCGGTGTGTTTTCACCTGTCGGCCGTTCAGCTGCTCCTCCTTAGTCAAGTTCCTGTGTGAGCGTCACATGCTGGTAAGATGACACGGCAGTTCAGCGTGACACAACCCGGCCTGACCTTCGTGAGGGACGGTGCCAGCAAACGCAAGCTGCTTGTCGGGGATGACAGCAAGCGCGACCTTCTCCGACTCCTCCACACGGCAAACTCACTGGGAACTAAATGAGAAACAAATAAACAAAATGAAATTGTACGTGACACCTGGTCTCGCAATCTGGAGACAAAAGAATGACAAAAAAAAATATTATAATAATAATTAACTAGCACCGTTTCTCTTATTAAAGGGTACACACTCTCCAAGTTACACATATGTTCAAACAGAGGCCATCAGAAAAAGCGAGGCTATGTTTTCTGGAGCATCTGTTTTTTTTTTTTTTAACATGTTCCCACACTAGCTATGATTATTATCTCGCAATTATGCAGACAAGACACAGATTTTATAATAAGATTCTGTGGTTCCTTAGGTTATAAGGAGTTTAAAGAGAGAGCTACGAGGATTAAATTTGGACTCCACAATAAGACGATAAAAAAACACTCTTTTTTACCTTCAAAATACGTCTAAAATTAAATGTCTTAGCAGATTTAGAACCTGTCCATGTCTTTATCTTCATCATATTTGATTACTGTGATGTTCTCTTCGAAGCTGGTGCTCAACTCTGCCGCCAGAGTCTTCGGTAGCTGACGACAAACCCACTGGGAACTAAATGAGAACAAATGAACAAAATGAAATCATCCGTGACACATGGTCTCACAATCTGGAGACAAAAGAATGAAAATATATATTATATATATATATATAATAGTAACTAACTAGCACCGTTTCTCTTATTACAGGGTACACTCTGACCTGCTGGACTGGAATCTGCCAGCATACTGTAAGTACTTTCAATACCAGGTACAAATTACCAAGGGCTACACGAGCATGACCATCCTAGAGAGTCGCATACAGGTTATTATTGAGTACATATGATCAGGGCTTGTTGGGGGAGTAGTTCACTGCGCCTGAAACTGTTGAAGCTATGCTTTGTAAGGAAATTGACCGCAGTCTTTTTAAAGGCTGTATATGTGCTGAGTTTGAAAGTTATGAAATGTACCATACTTGAGGTTTGGTATTGTGCAATGACTTCCCTTCCTGTCCTTTAAAGTCTTTTACTGTCTTGTAACAACAGTGTCAGTCCATGTCGACCGGCACCACGATAGCTACAAGTACGTATTGTTCCCCGTCAGTAGGCATACATTACAGTATGCTCAGAAACACACAACGCAACAAGAATTTGTAGGATGTCTTCGCAGCAAAACTGCAGTGCAAAAGTAATCTTAGGCGAGCAGGCCGTGGGGCGACACGTCTCGCTGCTGAGTAAGTCAACTGAAGAGAAAATAAGATGAGAAAAGACACCGAGGTCAGCAGTTACACCCTCCTGTTATCTCAGCAGGGCAGCTGTGTTTTAGAAATCAGATTTTAAAAAAAAAAGCCACAGACAGACAATCATACCACACAATAAGTGATCACTTCACGGAGTATTTTAAAATAGATACACATGTTTTACTTCATTCATACACTGATGTACTGCATGGAAAAGTAAAGTTTTAAAAGAGTAATACCAGGAGCGCTACAAATTATAAACATAACGCAAAACACATATAGCCGCATTAAAAAAAAAGCTAAATTAAAAACAATAGATTTCAAATGTTTTGAAAATGTACAGACAGCAGTTGAGAAAATTACTGATGTCATTACATAAATTACTGAATATACCCCTTTAATTCCCGTCATTATAACCATAGACATAATGAATATTCAAATAGAAAATGAATTATGATATATATGGATATGGGGTTTTATTAGTCAATACCAAGTTATATAATCGTGTATTTTAATAAAATCTAAATTAAACTGGAAAACATAAAAGGTCCAGAAGCTACATTGATTGCTTCACCTGCGCTCTTTTTTTTTTTTTTTTTTTTTTTTTTTTTTTTACATTTCTACCAGAAAAGAAAATTCCTATTTTCACTTTATTACAGCTCCACATCTGTGAAGCCAAATTTAAATGCAATAAGTCTCCTTGTTCAGACCAGAGTGACATTTGAAAAGTTAACATTTTTACTTCCCCAAAAATCCAAACTATAAATGAGAGAAAATAGCCTTGTAAGATGAGTCGTTGGTTGTGTTGAACCCGTTTTGGCCTCTTTGATGTACCGTGATCGGGAACCTTTGAGAAATGGTGGTTTGTTGCATTTTGATAACGATACACAGCGTGGGTCGTGTACTGGGACGTCCAGGGTTGGAGAGAGTTAAAACACACACATATTGTCTTCCATCCATATGATCATGTTCTCATGTAGAACCACGACTGACGAGTTGATTACCCAAAACTGAAGAGCCTTTTTCTTCGGCCCCTCGATCAGGTTTTTTTTTTTTGCTTTGGTTTAGGGAACTTCTCGATTAACTGTAGGAAAGATTATTGTCATGATTAAAAGAAACCGTGGAAGTAAACCACTGCGTGTGTATTCAGAGTAAGCCGTGCTAAGCTTCTCCGAAACAGGTTCGGTGGTGCTAAAATGCCACAGTGCTCCATCTCCGTCCAAGGGAAAAGCAATCATAAAGATTGTCTCCAGAGGTTGGTTCTCCGGAAAACATAAACGTGAACATTTGCGAAGACAACTAAATGTTGTTTTTTTTCCTGGTCAAACAGTCTCAAAACTTCCCCTCAGCAGCCGTCTGCTCTTAAGTCAGTCTCGTTCATTTGAAGTGATTTTGATGTTTTGCACATTGAGGCTGTAGTGATGATGGCGGACCCTGTAGAAAATCCGTTCCAGGAAGGATTGCCTTGCACCCGGTGTGACGTACCCATTTGTGACCCCCACGCAGCGGAAACCCAGGCGCTGGTAGAGCTGGTGCGCTGCCGGCGCGTACGCGGTGGTCCCCAGGACCACCGAGGAGTATCCCCGAGTGGCGGCAAACTCTACAACTTTCCGTCCCAGTGCGACGCCAACTCCGCTCCGTCGATAGTTACGGTCAACAGACATCCGCAGCAGCTCGAGAGCAACGCCGGTCTCCTCCCGCTGGCCGCCGACTGCTGCTGCCGTGCCCACCACTTTGCCCTCCAGCACTGCGACCCACAGACAGGAGCCTGAGGTGAAGGGAAAGCACACAACAAAAACTCAAAATGTAGTCGAAAAAACATCGGCCGTTCATTTGTGTTGAAACAGCAAAAAAGCCCCGCCGGCCTCCCCGACCAAGCCGATGCGTTTAACATTCAGGGTCCCTCAGTCACCAAAACGATTGCAGGTTTACTGATGACAAGAAAAATAGTCCCGTGTCGTGTTTTTTTAGCTGAATATTATTTGTCAACTTTTACAGTGTTCAGTGGCGCTTGTATATGCATAATTAGAAATGACTATGTAGCATCTGGAGAGACCTGTTAGTCCAATCAGCTTCCAAATTTGTAAGACCGAATCTTCATCTATTAATCATGACGGATGATCACATTAAGCTTCCTTATCCGAGACTGCACCGAGTTTAGACAAAGTAAGAATGAACTGCGCTTATTTTGTAATTTTTTTGTAATTTTTTTTTATCAGTTTCTTCATGTCAACCTGGATTTTGTAAATGACTTTTGGGAAAAACAAACCTCAGCTGAAAGCACAACATTCTTGTAACAAAACCAAACTTTTAACACAGGCATTTTTTTCTAAAGAAATTTAGTGTATTTCAAGGTTGTAAACTTCAGTCCCAAAGTTGGCCGACAGAAATCTAAGCAATTCTAAAGTTTTGACGCTTTCATTAGAATACTACACAAAACTGGAGTTAATGCTCGGGGGACCATTTTTGTGTTGGTATGTTACATAAAGGGAATAAAATACGAATCAAGGTTTTAGTGATATTTTACTTTGGTGCCTCATTCACGTAAATACCTGATGATTGCATGTAGAAGCCCTCGATGTCCCCCATGTCTCCGTCCATGGCTCGCCTCAGGTAGCCATGGATGACACGTCTGCTGTAGAAGTAGCGCGCACACACCACCATGGCCGGGAGGAGTCCTATCACCCACCAACACATGGTGATGACAAAACATACAACTGCCGGAGAGAAGATATGAGGGATGTGTGAATGAAAGGAAAATATGAAGACCAAACAAAAGACCAACACAACAACAACAACAAAATTTTAAATTGTATTAAAACGATATTTAAGCTACAGCAACAACATAAATGAAAAAAAAAAACATGGAAAGAAGATGATGTTGTTTTTTTTTTTTGATAGCAATCAAGAAACATAAGCAATTTTTGAAAGTATCTTACCTGTCGTAGCAGCATAAAGCAGGAGGCTCTCTGGGTGATGTCTCAAACCTCTGAAGGCGGTGTCCGATATCATCTCCATCAGCCCCTCATAAAAAATGCGCTGCACCTCCGGGTCGTCCGCCGGCTCGAATTCACGCACAAATATAGTCGTTTCGTTTGGCGCTCTTCGTCTCTTGCTCGGTTTTCTGTCCTTCTTGCTTGGTGATTTTTGCCCCATGTTTAAACTTTAAGAATGACCGAACACAGCTTGCAGAGGATGTCAGTTTCAAAGCTGCAGAAAAACTGTTTTAAATAGTTGTAGACACACCTTTTAAATAGTTGTAGACACACTTTTTAAATAGTTGTACACACACCTTTTTCAGCAGTAATTATTCCTTGTGCTGTTGCGCGAGAGTTGCTGAACATATTAGGTACCACTGTACACATTAAGTACCACTGTACAGCTGTTGAGTTTATCAGTGAGGCTCCCTACAGATAGCATCCCCTGCACTTGTTCGCGGGCTACTATACACCCTCTTATCAATGATGGACAAAGCCTACAAGAGTGAACGAAAAAAACCACAACATTGTTCCACCCTGGAGAAAAAGAGAGACCAAAACAGGGCACACCACAAATTTTATGGAGTTTAAAAAAACAAACAAAAAAAACAGGAGTTTAGAGACAGAAGAGCGGGTTGGTGGGTGTGCAGGCAAACGAAACAAGAAGGAAACAAAGTTAAAATTTAAAAAAAAAAAAAAAAAAACGGAAGAGGTTGAAATAGTCACAAGACAAAAAACAGGGCTCAAATGTTTTTACTGAACATGCTGGTCAAGTTCGAAACAGACAGATTAACCTCAACCTTTTTATTTTCAATCCACGTTTCCATTTTACAGACTAATTTTTTAGGTCTGCATGAAGGAATCACGCGGTTGTGTGAATCTCACTTTTTAAAATTTTTTTATTTCCGTATGTGTTTATTAACGTGAGCAGAAAATTCTTTGACTGGCAGTTCTAATCACCTCCGGGATTAATCCTGACTACTTCTCCGGCCACTCCTTCCGCATAGGGGCAGCCACCACCGCGTCAAGCAGAGGAGTCCCAGACCACCTCAACAAGGTCATGGGCCGCTGGTCTTCCCAAGCCTACCAACTTTACACTTGCCACGGCTTCGACGACCTGCGCAAAGGGCAGGCGGCCTTGCAGTCTGAGGATGGCTTCTTTTGGGGATCTGCAAGGCCCGGAAGCCGCAGTGGATCCTCGACTAAGCCTTCCCCAAACCGCGAAACTCTCACCCCGGCTTAATCTCCCCCAATCAATGAAGGTTCACCCCCAGCCGAGGCAGGGTCCGAGCTAGTGAAATGTAAATTACTTTAAAGTTGGATACTGAGTAAAGAAATTTAAAAACTTTTTGAAATGGAAAAATGTGTTGGATAATTTATTCCATTTTCAAAGTAACTTGCCCAAAACAGGTGGCGTAAGAGTTTTATAATTATAATACTAATAAACTTTATTTGTATGGCACCTTTCATACAAGAAATGCAGCTCAAAGTGCTTTACAGCAAGAAAATGACATGCAGCACTTCACATAAAACCAGATATAAAGGAACATTTTAAAATAAGAAAATGCATAAAATTAAACAAAAGACATAACAACAGTGAACTAGAATAGAGTTTAACTGGGTGAACATCAAGGTCGATAAGAAGAATACGATTATTATCCCACATGAACCTAAACAGAACAGGTGCTAAGAAATTCTTAATTCACCTCTGACCTGCTAATTGCTCAAGATTTACACAGGCAAACTTTAGCAGCTTGATTCAAAAGGAGTACGAAAAAAAAGAACAAACACCAACTGTTCCGACATTGGCTCGAGGCTTAACGTTGAGCCGCAGACGATACTGTTTATCCCAATGAGCTCAACAAAGGGATGTAACAAATGTAATACATTCATTTCATAATAATTTACACCGAATTAATATAGCTCTGAGGCGTTGACAGCAGAAGGCGAAGCGGGGAAACTGGTGGGGAGTGACTCACTTCTAGTCCGAAAAAGGTCTGTTGAGATTAAAAAGAATCTCTGTGCAATCAGACGAGATCGAGCATGCCAAATGTAACATGAGGGTGGGCTAAGGAGAACTCTATATTTAACCGTGATGACGCTTTTTGCTTGGGATACTGATGCAAATGTTGACGTGGAGGAAAGCAGGAATAAAAGATTGGAACAGGAGACAAAAACAAATACAATCAAAGCATTGATAAAAAGAAATTAAAAAAATAATTTATTCCTTCAATCCTTTTCCATGAGTTTCACACAAAGAAGACTCCTTTCTGTCTCTTTTACGTACAGATGATGTAACATCTCTGTTGGTTTAGAGGGATAGTTAAAGCCGAAGTATTAAATAATAAACACAAAGCTACAACTGTTGAGAAATGTAAAAAAAAAACCTCAGTAACGAATCACAACCACACCCACGCATTGTCTTCATCTCTCATTCTTTATTCCTCATTATACATACTATAAGCACACGCTGCCTCCCACTCGCAAGCACTCACTGTTCTTCTAATGTGATCGGTATCTTCTCTTTCGCAGTTATTTAATTAACCCTCTTGTCCTACACTGTATTTTCTGTGCTGTATATCATTTATGCAAATACGGGATTAAATACACACATTAGGTCAGTTGGTTTGACAGCAACTGGACACCTTGTACTAACAATACTTAACAGATTTTTTTTGTCTTCATCAAAAAACAATAAATTATCCTGTTAAATAGCCCCTCTTTTTGAGATTACATTTTATTTTTTGCAGAGATTCAAGTGTGAGAAGCTTAATTTAGCTTAGTTTAGTTTATTTAGTTTAAGTCAGGATTCTATAAGCCTGGCTGTAGTCTTCCTGGCGTTTTTGTCTTTCCATTTCTGTTTGAGTATTAAATGTAAGCTACAACGTTTTCTTTGAGTTTGATGTTCTAACTTTAAAGCTCTAGATGATAGCCTTCAAGTCCAGTATTTAGATTTTGCAGCCGGGTAGAGATCAAAATTGACTTTTGATAAATTTGATCATTCAAGCTTCTCTCGTGATCATCTTGTGCAAGTTACTGGAAATTAATAATTAGGTGCCGTCAGTTGTCGCTTCTTTCAAAAGCAGTTGAATTACTTTACAGAAGACTGCATACAAAAAGTAATTAGTGACACAGGAAAGTAACTTTTGCATTACTTTGAAATGTCTGCTTCAACTCTCTTACGAATATACAGATGGCTGTGATTTAGTCTTACCTGCTTGCTTTCTCGCCCTGGATGGCTCAGGGTCTCTGGGCTGGTCTGCTTTTGTCCAAACCATAGTGGAGGTGTTGTAGTGCCGTTGGCTTACTCTTCTTCTTATGGGGTGATGGGGGTCTTCCCTAAATTTGTGCCTCACTCCTGACCGGACAACCCCACATACCAAACATTTCCTCCTACCAAAGCATTGCCAGCCTGCTCTGAAGGCTGATGGACTTGGTGTCGGGGTGCATGCAGAGGCCTGTCCAGGGTACCTGTATAGTGACACCCGGTCCTGACCCCTCACTGACAACTTTTAAACTCAGCTCAGTGCAATCAGTTTTTGCTGTGATCTCTCTTTAGCACCAATAATTATCCAACGCTTCTCCTTCCGGTAAGGCAGGCGTTCCTATTTATAGGCGTGCCAACGAGTCCATTTACATTTCAGTAACTGTAACTGCATTATTTAATTTGAAAAAAACAAATCGATGCTCCCAGATGGGTGGCTGTTTCGTGTTTCACACTATTTCAGTCCAAACTTTTTAATTACATAAGTGCGGCAGCATCTGGCATTCAGAGAGAGTTTCCTGTCAGATAGTCGTTGCATCATCTTACGGTGCTTTCCAGAAAAATATTTGCAGCCTTTCATCATCTGTGTCTATTGATTTCAAGGTCAGACTGGCTGAAGATTTCTCTGAGCTGTGAGAGTTTCCTGTCAGCCAGTGATCTCATTTGAGCCTCCGACTGATTTACCACACTTTGTTCATCTATATCTCGGGATTCTCTAAGACACATTTTTTTGTATTTGTTCTTCCTGGTGTTGCAGTGGTGTTATAAGTGAGAGCTTATTTATAATCTTATTTAGCCTGTGACTCAGTAAACTTAAAAGGCACCCACAGCTAAAGCCATTACAAGAGACACATTTTCTATTCAGTAAAATTTGAACCATGCAAACTGTGTACTGCCATAAGACCTTCCCACAGAGGATGCAAATACCCCATAATTTATATAGACAAAATATGACTAAGCAGCCTACACCTGAGAGAAAACATTAAACAGTTTCAGAGCAGTTTGGTAAAACTCAAAAATAGGTGCAAGGTCCTGAACTTCCATGTTATTCTGATTTATTTGCTTTAAACTATGTTAAGCAAACAAACAAGTGATGCAATACAGAGAAGCAAAATTTTAATTTTTTTCAAAAAGAAATCCTAAACAAGAGTCGACATCCCTCTGCGAGGGTAACGACCTCTGCAGCGGTTTAAGACTTCAGTTAATTATTGTAATTTCTCCGCTCTGACTGGAAAAGAGATGGGAGAACTGGATCGGGGGCAGTACAAACCGTTTTTCTCACTTACACTGCAGAAAAACAACTGTCCTTGTTATGCTTGTTAGCGAGTGCTGCCGGCAGTCAGATCCCAGTCCAAGCTGTTCAGTTTGTTTGAGTGGGCTACAGTGTGGAGGCCTTTGTCCTGGTCTGTCATTTCCCTGTTCCCCCGTCATGCCTCTGGTCAACTGGTATTTTCTGCTGCTTCTCTTGCTTCCTGATGAGCATTAGTCACCCTCGAACTGTCTACAGCGCAATTAAAATGTAATGCAGTGATACGCTTTTAATCTTTTAATTCTAATGTTCTGGTTAAAAGATGAAACAAGATCAACGAGGTCAGTGTTTGTCGGAAGCTTGAGGGTGTTCACTTCCATTAACAGTGTAAGAGTCTTTTTATACATATTCTCCTCGTTAGGCTTAATTGGCTGGTGTAACCTTAGTTATTCCAAAACAGTAAAGGTGTGCGATGAAGGGGTTTCAAAGCCATTTGAAAATCTTTCAAGCACCTCTGAAGAGACCTACTAACCTGCTGATCCCATCCCCATGGTGAAGCACGGTGGTGGAGGTATCATACTATGAGAGTTCTTGCCTTTGCCAGGGAAACCCACTCCAGTACAAAGAAGTTGCCAAAAGTTCTTTCTTAAGCGGCTTTCTTGACATTTTCTCAACTGCTCAACTCAACAGGTTTGATCGGCAGTTTCATGCAAATTCCCGGCACAGCAGTCCCGTCCATGTTATTCTAGTAACACCAGATTTACAAATGGTCTATAAATGGTGATAGATTTTAATTTGAATCAATACAGATATGTTAATAAGGAGTCTACTTTTGGTTACAGCGGTTACCACATGTTAAAGTATCATCTGGATCACCTTCCTTTTTTTTGTAACCCCATGACTTAATAATAGTAATTTTTGTGCTGCATTTGCAAAAATCTGTTTATTACATACAATACAGTCTTTGTTCATTCTGTTAAATGTGAAGAGATTGCAAACAACAGTGAAATAGAAAGATGACTACAATTTGACTCAGGTAACACCTCGGTGACACTGCCAGTCATCACCGGTTAGAAAAGAACAGAACAGAACGTACAGGAGGAGGACAGAGGAGAAGAAAAGAGGAGGGAGAACAGGGCGAGGAAGGAGGAGTTGGTGACAGAAAGAGACAAAGAGGTGGGAAGATGCCGAGATTAAACACAAAGTTTCATTCAGTGCCGCGGGGTGCGCGAGAGAGAGAGATGATGATGGTTAAAAGGCAAGTGGAGAGACTCCACGTGAGTCCTGAACACGTGGAGAGATTGAAAGGTTGGTTAAAGCACGTGATGTAGTTTTGACTGTGACAGTTTTACCCAGCAAATCAGAGTCAAATTAGGACAGAGAAGTGGGAACTGCGGGTAGGAGGACTAATATATTGCTGCTGTATCATGATTATATGAGATAGAACGATCAGACATGCCCACCCCCCAGTTTCCGGAAATATATTCTCTAAGCTTTATAGCCTGTGGCAGTTATTAACGTTAGCCAAAAGAATTTTCTGTGGGACAAAACACTGCTTCTTCTACACCATGAAATAATGACATATTCAGAGTTCAGTTGCAAAACACTTTATACACACTTAGGGAGAAAACAGTGAATTATTTAACGAAAGTTAGGTTGTCTTTTTATGTATCCTCCACCAGCACCGAGACTTTATTCCCACAATTTGTAAAAATCTACAGTTGACAGAGAAGATGCCAATTAATCTAATAAGATGAATATTTAGAGCATTGATCTGAGATGTTCACAGACGCAGCATCTCTAACAAGCTGCACCTCATGTATGCAAATGAGGTAACAAATTACAAAATAAACACAGAAAGAGAGGATATAAAAGATTTCCCTCCAGCTATTTTGAGAGTTGCTTCGTAAAAATGAGG